>NC_079199.1:16888333-17115833 GCF_029499605.1 Hyla sarda
CTATAATACTACTCCTATATACAAGAATATAACTACTATAATATTGTCCCCTATATACAAGAATATAACTACTATAATACTGCTTCTATATACAAGAATATAACTACTATAATACAGCTCCTATATACAAGAATATAACTACTATAATACTGCTCCTATATACAAGAATATAACTACTATAATACTGCTCCTATATACAAGAATATAACTACTATAATACTGCTCCTATATACAAGAATATAACTACTATAATACTGCTCCTATATACAAGAATATAACTACTATAATACTGCCTCCTATATATAAGAACATAACTACTATAATACTGCTCCTATATACAAGAATATAACTACTATAATACTGCCTCCTATATACAAGAATATAACTACTATAATACTGCTCCTATATACAAGAATATAACTACTATAATACTGCTCCTATATACAAGAATATAACTACTATAATACTGCTCCTATATGCAAGAATATAACTACTATAACACTGCTCCTATATACAATAATATAACTACTATAATACTGCTTCTATGTACAAGAATATAACTTCTATGCTGAACCCTATATACAAGAATATTAACCCCTTCACGACGAGCGACGTACATGTACGTCCTCCGCCGGCTCCGGCGATATGCCGTGGGGTCACGCTGTGTCCCCGCGTCATATCGGGTCGGTCCCTGTGGCTATCAATGGCCGGGACCCGCGGCTAATACAGGACATCACCGATCGCGGTGATGCCCTGTATTAATCCTTCAGACGCGGTGATCAAAGCTGACCGCCGCGTCTGAAATGAAAGTGAAAGTAACCCGGCTGCTCAGTCGGTGAAATCGCGGCGTCCCGAACAGCTTACAGGACACCGGGTGGGCCCTTACCTGCCTCCTCAGTGTCCGATCGCCGAATGACTGCTCCGTGCCTGAGATCCAGGCAGGAGCAGTCAAGCGCCGATAACACTGATCACAGTAAAAAAAAAGTGTTAATAAAGGTCATTTAACCCCTTCCCTAATAAAAGTTTGAATCACCCCCCTTTTCCCATAAAAAAAATAAAACAGTTTAAATAAAAATAAACATATGTGGTATCACCGCGTGCGTAAATGTCTGAACTATAAAAATATATCATTAATTAAACCGCACGGTCAATGGCGTACACGTAAATAAATTCCAAAGTCCAAAAAAGCTTATTTTTGGTCACTTTTTATACCATTAAAAAAGGAATAAAAAGTGATCAAAAAGTCTGATCAAAACAAAAATGGTACCAATAAAAACTTCCGATCACGGCGCAAAAAATGAGTCCTCATACTGCCCTGTATGTGGAAAAATAAAAAGTTATAGGGGTCAAAAGAGGACATTTTTAAACGTATACATTTTCCTGCACGTAGTTATGATTTTTTTCCGAAGTACGACAAAATCAAACCTATATAAGTAGGGAATCATTTTAACCGTATGGACCTACAGAATAATAATAAGGTGTCATTTTTACAGAAATATGCACTGTGTTGAAACGGAAGCCCCCAAATTTACAAAATGGCGTTTTTCTTAGATTTTGTCGCACAATGATTTTTTTTCCTGTTTTGCCGTGAATTTTTGGGTAAAATGACTGATGTCACTGCAAAGTAGAATTGGTGATGCAAAAAAATAAGTCATAATATCGATTTTTAGGTGGAAAATTGAAAGGGTTATGATTTTTAAAAGGTAAGGAGGAAAAAACGAAAGTGCAAAAAGTGAAAACCGCTGCGTCCTTAAGGGGTTAATAGTACAATGCTGCTCTCTTTGTGCAAGAATATAACTACTATAATACTGCCCCTACATCTCAATCTGACCGATCATGCATGGGAAATGCTGTAGAAACAAGCGTCGATGGGGTCCAGGTCTACACCTTCACAGGTCTATGGAGTCCAGGTCTACACCTTCACAAGTCTATGAAGTCCAGGTCTACACCTTCACAGTATACAAACACAAAAAATGCAGCGGCAAATTTTATCAAAATTATTATTTTTTTTTTTAAAGGCTCTCAGCGCACTTTTTGATCAAAACGTGTCCCCCATCCGCCACGTGGAGGCGGCCATTTTCGGATGGTCCCTAACATACATTATGAGTCGAATACTCACAACTCTCACCTCTGCTGTGCATATAGCCTCTTGACTGGGTGACATGCTAACTCAACCATCAATTTAAACATTTAAACTCCCTCCTGGGGAAAGGGGTGCATGGCTGGAGAGGGCCGCTGCAATTTTTGTGTTTGTATACTTTGCATTTTCCACAGCAGCATGCACTCGTATATCATGTAGTTGTGCTGGCTATTTGTGTTTTTTGTTGTACGCTTCTTTGAGGGAATTGCACCCTCTCCAGCCATGCACCCCTCCCCCTTTCCCCAGGAGGAAGTTTAAATGTTTAAATTGATGGTTGATCTAGCATGTCACCCAGTCAAGAGGCTACATGCACAGCAGAGGTGAGAGTTGTGAGTATTAGACTCATAATGTATGTTAGGGACCATCCGAAAATGGCCGCCTCCACGTGGCGGATGGGGGACACGTTTTGATCAAAAAGTGCGCTGAGAGCCTTTAAAAAAAAAAATAAAAAATTGGGATAAAATGTGCCGCTGCAATTTTTGTGTTTGTATACTTTGCATTTGCCACAGCAGCATGCACTCGTATATCATGTAATTGTGCTGGCTATTTGTGTTTTTTGTTGTATGCTACACCTTCGCAGGTCTATGGAGTCCAGGTCTACACCTTCACAGCTCTATGGAGTCCAGGTCTACACCTTCACAGGTCTATGGAGTCCAGGTCTACACCTTCACAGGTCTATGGAGTCCAGGTCTACACCTTCACAGGTCTATGGAGTCCAGGTATACACCTTCACAGGTCTATGGAGTCTGGGAAACAAACATTTGAGTAATCCAGCTCACCTTCCCTTATGTAAGGTGCACGGACTGGTGCCCGGCAAGGCATCCAATGTCAAAGGAAGAATGTATGGAGGGTCCAGCACTTTGTTGCAAGCAGCTTTATTGAAGATACATCACACCATAAAAACGACAATCAGTCAGACATGTTTCGAGCACGTGCGCTCTTCCTTGGTGACTATGGAGTCTGGGCCTTGATGGGCTGGAGCAGTTCTGGCAATTTAAGGGTGACCTACACAATCTTAGGCAGGTGGCTTTAGTTTTATCGCAGACAGATGTATAACTACAATACTGTGCAAACAATTGTTCAGTGTTTTCTAGTTTTTCTAGGTTGCTTATATTTTTGTGGTATCCCAGTACCGCATTTCATACGGTACTTATCAATTTATGGGTCCCCATAGCCAGAGTCCCTAGGACGTAGGGATTCCTATTAATCTAGTCTACCCCTAGTCGCCTCTATCTTAACGTATAATTAGTAATTTATGCATAGATAATATAAATAGTATAGTATAAATGTAAATAAATGGTTAATTAATTGTTTCCAAGGTGTCGCAGGGCCTTCGGATCATGTGATGCGTTCCAAGCCTCACTCTGGATGCGTCCCAGGTCTCACTTTGGTATCTCTAGCCTCGTTTTGGTTTTATAATGTATATAGATCCTGTGACGTAAGCAAACCTATCACACCATGTAAGGTGAATGGCAGACGTTCGGACCAATCAGATTCGCCACGCCCCCTGCCCATATAAGGGAGCGGCGGCCATGTTTCGCTCTTGGCTCTTACCTCGTGGGCTGTCAAGCAAGCAAGACCTGTACAGCAGTAATCGCAGTGAGTTAGGCCCGAGCCTTGCGGCAACGGCTGAACGATTATAATTATAGAGTGTATCACCTCCCAAACACTCTGCAGCATCCGGACCTAACACCTCCCCTAAATCCGGACGGATCTGCAAATCTCTTCCTAAATTAAGAGACTTATTGTCTAGCTCAAGGTCCGCAACTACTGCCAGTTGCTAAGTAACCAAAGGACTGTTTGTAATAGACTGTGACTGTACCGTGAATATTGCAAGCACTTCAGTAGACGTTATTCAAGTTCAAGTTCAAACCTCCTTGTGGACCTTCAGTTATTTTATGCACCTATCGTTACTGGGAAGGGCGGCGATAGGCCGGAACACTGATTCAGCATACCAGCCATCAGCTTGGCGTCACAAACTCTTCTAGGGTTAACATTAACCCCTTATATACCTATACCATACCACCACTACCATACACCCCCCAAGGGCTACCACATTTTCATTATATTATCCATATTTATTTTATATGGTTTTGGCTTCTTCTATTACAAAGAGATGAGTTCTATAAAACTCCCATCACAAAAGCAGTTTACCATATGACTGAATATTCGGTATCAAAATGGTGTTATATTAGGGATTTGAGTAGATATGAGATGTTTAACCCTTCAGTTCTATGTCTGAGAAGTCTTCTCATGACTATAGAAAAGGCATATGTACTGTAGATATAGAGGCGATGGGACCCTCGGAGAAAGGGGCTCCAGTCCTGATTATTTCATTCCTTTTAAACAGAAGGTCAAGGGGAAGACTCCTTTATAGAGCAACTGCATTGCAAACAAAGTTCTTAAAAAGGGGGCAGAAGTGGGAACAAACACCAACTTTCTACACATAAAAAGGACCTGTTCAAATTGTCTCACCCTGGAGGTATAAACAGCCCACTTATTTCAGTGTGCACAATGTAATTCTTCATACCACCTGCGGGGGTGCTGCAAACAAGCAGAACACTTGCTGACTGGTTAACCTGCAAATTATAACATTGTTACCAACAGTCAGATTTTTTTTTTGGAACAATCTGGAAAAACAGACCATAAAAGAGAAGGTGTTTGTTTAAACCCCACCTAGAAGCAGGTTTTAGGGGGCGTTACTGCACATATTGGGAACATTCTCATGGTAACTATTGTACATTCTATCTGATCACTTAAAGGGGTACTCCCACCCCAGACATCTTATCCCCTATCCAAAGGATAGGGGATAAGGTGTCTGATCGCTGGAGTCCCGCCGCTGGGGACCCCCGCATTATTGCATGCGGCACCCACCTGTGTTCTCAGCGGAACCGCTGGAGGGTCTGAGTTGCAACTCCGGGAACGTGTCAGGACTCCGACTCCGTCATAAACTCCCATAGACTTGCATTGAGGGGACGGGCGTGACGTCACATGGGGGCGGAGTCCTGACGTCACGGACTTCCGTTCCCGGAGTCGCGACTCAGACCCTCCAGCGGTTCCGGTGAAAACACAGGTGGGTGCCGCATGCAATAATGCGGGGGTCCCCAGCGGCGGGACCCCCGCGATCAGACACCTTATCCTCTATCCTTTGGATAGGGGATAAGATGTCTAGGGTGGGAGTACCCCTTTAAGGCCTTCAATGAACACCAGTTGTCCCCAGATGGAGTCTGCAATGTGCAGTTACCCTTTCGAGATTATTTCTTGGGTCAACATAGACCCCTTTAAAGAGGACTTGGGGCCAACCCCCCAAAATGAGATTGCCTTATCATTGTAGTATAGTTTGCCCTGATCACACACATTTTTACAGTTTCTTGATACACCCTCCCGTTCCTGAGATATGAGGGTTTATATTTTGTCTGACAATTTAGAGAATCAGTCAGATGGGCGTGATCTTAATTTTAATAATGGGAGTGGATATCATGTGATGGGCGGGATTATACAGTTAGGGGCTGTATTAGGCATATATGCCCCTTCATGTACAACATTCACACCTCCTGACTCTATAATCCCACCCATCACTCAAACTTTCAAAAAGAAGCTCACGCCCATCTGACTCTTTCCTGAATTGTCAGACAAACTACAAACCCTTATATCTCGGGAACAGAAGGGCGTTTCAAGAAACGGAAAAAAGATTTGTGATCGGGGAGGTACATGTTAATGATTTTTTCCTTAATATATATCATTTTTTGGGAAGCCCACCTACTCCACTGTTAGCAACTAAAATGTTCGATGTTTTGGATTAATTGTTATTTTTTAAGGCATATTTGAGAAATGTAGCTGCCGAAATCTGACACTGAGCAGGGTTGTTTTCTGGCTGAGATAAGAGGAGGCTTCCATAATTGTGAAGGTAAAAGACATTGAGCAGACTAGAACAGGCCATAGATGAAAGCCCGCTGCTCTCTTTTATCAGATGAAATGAGTTATTAGGGAGGTTATGTGTCTCGCTTTTAGCATTGAAACAGCCTTGAGTTCTTGGAGTAGAATGAAATATAACTACCGTGTCGGCATTCTCTCTATATTAATAAAGCTTTTATTTGTCAAGTACAAACGCAACAAAAGTGACTCAATGGTCCAAATGTCAATGAATCTGCCTTTTGTAAAAATACATAGTGGTATCATAGTCATTAAAGGGAACACCAACCTTGAATCGTGGACTTTTTCTAAGCCCGAACAAATTTGGTGACATAGATACATAGTTAATAAAGGTCTATGGAGCCCGGCCAATTATCCTCCCATATTGATCCATTGGAAGAATGCAAAAATCACTAGGATTTATACGACAATTGCCCCAAACTAGGAGGCAAAAACTCCAACTCCAAAGCTGGAGTTTTATCAAAAAAAATCCCAGGATCAATGCCCATCTGCAGAAATCTAGTAACCATAGCTGTTTAAATGGGCACTGTCATTAAAATGAATTTTTGCTATTGCACTTACGGTAATTAAAAAATCTTTCTAATGTAATTTGATTAAAAAAATAAAGTTTTCTATGTTTTATATGTGTTTAGAAAAGCTGCCACTAGATGTCTCCCAACTTGTCCAGAACACATTTCTTCTGTCTCTTGCACAGGACTCCAGCTGGCCTGGCAGAAGACCAAAATCAGGAAATGCAGTCTGGAGTGCTGTTGGGAGGGGGGGGGTGCAGCCTTAGCCAATCATAGCTCATCTCACACTGAACTGCCTGCTGGGAAACGCCCCTTCCCAGTCTGTGAATCTGATTGAGACTGAGCAGAAAATACAGAGCAATATCAAGGTAGAAAAATAAAAAATTATAAAAATAAAGGCAGGGGTGGTTTATCATGATGGGGGCGGTGAACTGGGAGGATTATATCATTTAACAAGATCATGACAGGTACACTTTAACAAATCAACCATCACAACATCATACAGAAAACCTTCTTTTCTCTAGACAGAAAGGATGCCCATTTGGACATGTTTAACAAATCAACCATCACAACACCATGTGGCACAGAATTTCATAGTCTCACTGCTCTTACAGTAAAGAACCCTTGATTGTGATGATGGTGAAACCTTCTTTCCTCTAGACGTAGAGGATGCCCTCTTGTCATGGTTACCGGCCTAGGTATAAAAATATCACTATAAAGATCTCTGCATTGTCCATTCATATATTTGTACATTGCGATCAGATCGCCCGAGACGTTTTTCCTCTAAGCTAAATAATCCCAAGTGATAACCTGTCTTGGTCCTGAAATCCTCCCCGACCATTAACTATCCTTGTCGCCCTCCTCTGCCCCCTCTCCAGTTTGGCCATGTCCTTCTAATATACAGGGGCCCAGAATTGGACACAATACTTCATATGTGATCTGACTAATGATGTATACAGAGGTAAATGTGTCCCTGTCCGGATCCTCTATGCCTCTCTATACATCACATGACTTTGTTAGCCTTGGCAGCTGCTGCCTGGCATTGTTTGCATTTACTGTCCACCAATGTACCCAGATCTTTTTAAGTGGGGATTTTACCCAGTGATTTACTAGTTAATGTGTACCTGTCATTAGCAAAAACATTTTATATAATGTAGATAATACCATTATATGTATATTTGTAATATACATTGGTTAAAAAAATGTGTATATTTTTGGGTCACAAAATGCTGCCCCTGCAGTTATTGCCTGTGTGTGAGGAGACCAAATTCAGGAAGTGTGTGGGCAGACGTGGGTGGACGTGGGCAGACCTGGGCGTTTAAAAGTATGTCCATTCTGAAGTATAAAATAAAACAATCCTTTAGGCTAGGTTCACACTGTGGAATTTCAGGGCAGAATTTCTGCCGGAGATCGAGCCGGCGGCACTAGGACCGCGCGGACTACATTGTTGTCCCCATAGATGGCAATGTATTTCTGAGCAGATCTCCCAAAAGATCCACCCAGAAATGCATTGCAGTCTATGGGGGGCAGCAATGCAGTCTGCTCGGTGCTAGCGCCACCGGCTCGATCACCGGCAGAAATTCTGCCCAGAACTTCTGCAGTGGGAACCTAGCTTTAGGGTCTAGTCACACGGCAGAATTCCTCTTGCAGAATTCCACTTTAAATTAAAGCCCATAGACTTCTATGGGATTCCGTACTCCCATTCAGGTATGGTATGATTTTTAGAAGGTAAGGAGGAAAAACAAAAATGCCAAAATAACATTGGCCTGGTCCGTAAAGGGGTATTCCACACACAGACATGCTATCCCCTATTCAAAGGATAGGGGATAAGATGTCTGATCAGGGGTTCCTGTCACTGGGACCTCCCGCGATCTCCATGCAGCATCCATGCTATATACTAGAGACATGAATGGAGGGGGCATGATGCTATGTACTAGAGACGTGAAGGGAGGGGTCGTGATGCTATGTACTAGAGACCTGAATGCAGGGGCCGTGATGCTATGTACTAGAGACCTGAATGCAGGGGCCGTGATGCTATGTACTAGAGACCTGAATGCAGGGGCCGTGATGCCATGTACTAGAGACATGAATGGAGGGCCGTGATGCTATGTACTAGAGACATGAATGGAGGGGTCGTGATGCCATGTACTAGAGACATGAATGGAGGGGTCGTGATGCTATGTACTAGAGACATGAATGGAGGGGCCGTGATGCTATGTACTAGAGACATGAATGGAGGGGCCGTGATGCTATGTACTAGAGACATGAATGGAGGGGCCGTGATGCTATGTACTAGAGACATAAATGGAGGGGCCGTGATGCTATGTACTAGAGACATGAATGGAGGGGGCGTGATGCTATGTACTAGAGACATGAATGGAGGGGTCGTGATGCTATGTACTAGAGACATGAATGGAGGGGCCGTGATGCTATGTACTAGAGACATGAATGGAGGGGTCGTGATGCTATGTACTTGTCACGATGCCGGCTGGCAGGAGGTGGATCCTCTGTGCCAGAGAGGGATTGGCGTGGACCGTGCTAGTGGACCGGTTCTAAGTCACTACTGGTTTTCACCAGAGCCCGCCGCAAAGCGGGATGGACTTGCTGCGGCGGTAGTGACCAGGTCGTATCCACTAGCAACGGCTCAACCTCTCTGGCTGCTGAAGATAGGCGCGGTACAAGGGAGTAGACAGAAGCAAGGTCGGACGTAGCAGAAGGTCGGGGGCAGGCGGCAAGGTTCGTAGTCAGGGTGGATAGCAGAAGTACTGGTACACAGGCTTTTGGACACACAAAACGCTTTCACTGGCACAAGGCAACAAGATCCGGCAAGGGAGTGCATGGGAGGAGGTCAGATAAAGGCAGGGAGCAGATGGAAGCCAATTAAGCTAATTGGGCCAGGCACCAATCATTGGTGCACTGGCCCTTTAAGTCTCAGGGAGCTGGCGCGCGCGCGCCCTAGAGAGCGGAGCCGCGCGCGCCAGCACATGACAGCAGGGGACGGGAACGGGTAAGTGACCTGGGATGCGATTCGCGAGCGGGCGCGTCCCGCTGTGCGAATCGCATCCCCAACGGCCATGACAGTGCAGCGCTCCCGGTCAGCGGGACTGACCGGGGAGCTGCAGGGAGAAAGACGCCGTGAGCGCTCCGGGGAGGAGCGGGGACCCGGAGCGCTAGGCGTAACAGTACCCCCCCCCTTAGGTCTCCCCTTTTTTTTGTCCGGTGACTGCCTCCCCTGGGATGAGGACACCGGGAAGGAATGGATGGTTTCCTCAATGGCAGGCAGTACAGCAGGAGTGGGAATGGGGAGGGAGGGCAGAGGGCGAGGCCTGGCACGGGGCAGTGTGACACCAGGACGAGGGCCATGAGGAGGCACCGAGGCTTGCCTGAGTGGACTGGGAGGGGGGGAGAGGCATTTTCTGTGGCAGGCAGAGTCCCTAACGACCTTAGGGGGACCGGATACAGGAGGAACCACAGGGTCACGGTAGGGAGTACTGGGAACCGGTTTAAGGCAGTCCTTGGAACAAGAGGGACCCCAACTCTTGATCTCCCCAGTGGACCAGTCCAGGGTTGGGGAATGGTGTAGAAGACAGGGTAGTCCAAGGAGAATTTCGGAAGTGCAATTGGGAAGGACCAAAAATTCAATTTTCTCGTGATGAGGTCCGATGCACATTAGGAGGGGCTCCGTGCGGTAACGCACGGTGCAATCCAACCTGGCTCCGTTGACCGCGGAAATGTGGAGTGGCTTGACAAGACGGGTCACCGGAATGCGGAATTTATTCACCAAGGACTCCCGAATAAAATTCCCAGAGGCACCAGAATCCAGGCAGGCCACGGCTGAGAGGGAAGAGCTGGCTGAAGTAGAAATCCGTACAGGCACCGTGAGACGTGGAGAAGCCGACTTAGCATCAAGAGACGCCACACCCACGAGAGCTGGGTGCGAGCGTGCGTTTCCCAGACGTGGAGGACGGATAGGGCAATCCACCAAAAAATGTTCGGTACTGGCACAGTACAGACAAAGATTCTCTTCCTTACGGCGATTCCTCTCTTCCAGGGTCAGGCGAGACCGATCCACTTGCATGGCTTCCTCGGCGGGAGGCCTAGGCGCAGATTGCAGTGGAGACTGTGGGAGAGGTGTCCAGAGATCTAAGTCTTTTTCCTGGCGGAGCTCTTGATGTCTCTCAGAAAAACGCATGTCAATGCGAGTGGCTAGATGAATGAGTTCATGCAGGTTAGCAGGAGTTTCTCGTGCGGCCAGAACATCTTTAATGTTGCTGGATAGGCCTTTTTTAAAGGTCGCGCAGAGGGCCTCATTATTCCAGGATAGTTCAGAAGCAAGAGTACGGAATTGTATGGCGTACTCGCCAACGGAAGAATTACCCTGGACCAGGTTCAGCAGGGCAGTCTCAGCAGAAGAGGCTCGGGCAGGTTCCTCAAAGACACTTCGAATTTCCGAGAAGAAGGAGTGTACAGAGGCAGTGACGGGGTCATTGCGGTCCCAGAGCGGTGTGGCCCATGACAGGGCTTTTCCAGACAGAAGGCTGACTACGAAAGCCACCTTAGACCTTTCAGTAGGAAACTGATCCGACATCATCTCCAAATGCAGGGAACATTGCGAAAGAAAGCCACGGCAAAACTTAGAGTCCCCATTAAATTTGTCCGGCAAGGACAGGCGGAGGCTAGGAGTGGCCACTCGCTGCGGAAGAGGTGCAGGAGCTGGCGGAGGAGATGGTTGCTGCTGCTGTAGCTGAGACTGAATCTGCTGTAGCTGCGACTGGAGTTGCTGAGTCATGGTGGTCAAGTACGACAGCTGGTGATCTTGTTGGGCAATCTGTCGGGCTTGCTGGGCGACCAGTGTGGGGAGGTCGGCGACAACAGGCAGAGGAACTTCAGCGGGATCCATGGCCGGATCTACTGTCACGATGCCGGCTGGCAGGAGGTGGATCCTCTGTGCCAGAGAGGGATTGGCGTGGACCGTGCTAGTGGACCGGTTCTAAGTCACTACTGGTTTTCACCAGAGCCCGCCGCAAAGCGGGATGGACTTGCTGCGGCGGTAGTGACCAGGTCGTATCCACTAGCAACGGCTCAACCTCTCTGGCTGCTGAAGATAGGCGCGGTACAAGGGAGTAGACAGAAGCAAGGTCGGACGTAGCAGAAGGTCGGGGGCAGGCGGCAAGGTTCGTAGTCAGGGTGGATAGCAGAAGTACTGGTACACAGGCTTTTGGACACACAAAACGCTTTCACTGGCACAAGGCAACAAGATCCGGCAAGGGAGTGCATGGGAGGAGGTCAGATAAAGGCAGGGAGCAGATGGAAGCCAATTAAGCTAATTGGGCCAGGCACCAATCATTGGTGCACTGGCCCTTTAAGTCTCAGGGAGCTGGCGCGCGCGCGCCCTAGAGAGCGGAGCCGCGCGCGCCAGCACATGACAGCAGGGGACGGGAACGGGTAAGTGACCTGGGATGCGATTCGCGAGCGGGCGCGTCCCGCTGTGCGAATCGCATCCCCAACGGCCATGACAGTGCAGCGCTCCCGGTCAGCGGGACTGACCGGGGAGCTGCAGGGAGAAAGACGCCGTGAGCGCTCCGGGGAGGAGCGGGGACCCGGAGCGCTAGGCGTAACAGTACTAGAGACATGAATGGAGGGGCCGTGATGCTATGTACCAGAGACATGAATGGAGGGGTCGTGATGCTATGCACTAGAGACATGAATGGAGGGGCAGTGATGCTATGTACTAGAGATATGAATGGAGGGGCCGTGATGCTATGTACTAGAGACATGAATGGAGGGGCTGTGATGCTATGTACTAGAGACATGAATGGAGGGGCCGTGATGCTATGTACTAGAGACATGAATGGAGGGGGTGTGATGCTATGTACTAGAGACATGAATGGAGGGGTCGTGATGCTATGTACTAGAGACATGAATGGAGGGGCCGTGATGCTATGTACTAGAGACATGAATGGAGGGGCCGTGATGCCATGTACTAGAGATCTGAATGCAGGGGCCGTGATGCCATGCACTAGAGACATGAATGGAGGGCCATGATGCTATGTACTAGAGACATGAATGGAGGGGGCGTGATGCCATGTACTAGAGACATGAATGGAGGGGTCGTGATGCTATGTACTAGAGACATGAATGGAGGGGCCGTGATGCTATGTACTAGAGACATGAATGGAGGGGCCGTGATGCTATGTACTAGAGACATGAATGGAGGGGCCGTGATGCTATGTACTAGAGACATAAATGGAGGGGCCGTGATGCTATGTACTAGAGACATGAATGGAGGGGGCGTGATGCTATGTACTAGAGACATGAATGGAGGGGTCGTGATGCTATGTACTAGAGACATGAATGGAGGGGCCGTGATGCTATGTACTAGAGACATGAATGGAGGGGTCGTGATGCTATGTACTAGAGACATGAATGGAGGGGCCGTGATGCTATGTACCAGAGACATGAATGGAGGGGTCGTGATGCTATGCACTAGAGACATGAATGGAGGGGCAGTGATGCTATGTACTAGAGACATGAATGGAGGGGCCGTGATGCTATGTACTAGAGACATGAATGGAGGGGCTGTGATGCTATGTACTAGAGACATGAATGGAGGGGCCGTGATGCTATGTACTAGAGACATGAATGGAGGGGGTGTGATGCTATGTACTAGAGACATGAATGGAGGGGTCGTGATGCTATGTACTAGAGACATGAATGGAGGGGCCGTGATGCTATGTACTAGAGACATGAATGGAGGGGCCGTGATGCTATGTACTAGAGACATGAATGGAGGGGCCGTGATGCTATGTACTAGAGACATAAATGGAGGGGCCGTGATGCTATGTACTAGAGACATGAATGGAGGGGGCGTGATGCTATGTACTAGAGACATGAATGGAGGGGTCGTGATGCTATGTACTAGAGACATGAATGGAGGGGCCGTGATGCTATGTACTAGAGACATGAATGGAGGGGTCGTGATGCTATGTACTAGAGACATGAATGGAGGGGCCGTGATGCTATGTACTAGAGACATGAATGGAGGGGTCGTGATGCTATGCACTAGAGACATGAATGGAGGGGCAGTGATGCTATGCACTAGAGACATGAATGGAGGGGCCGTGATGCCATGTACTAGAGACATGAATGGAGGGGCCGTGATGCTATGTATTAGAGACATGAATGGAGGGGCCGTGATGCTATGTACTAGAGACATGAATGAAGGGGCTGTGATGCTATGTACTAGAGACATGAATGGAGGGGCTGTGATGCTATGTACTAGAGACATGAATGGAGGGGCCGTGATGCTATATACTAGAGACATGAATGGAGGGGGCATGATACTATGTACTAGAGACATGAATGGAGGGGCCGTGATGCTATGTACTAGAGACATGAATAGAGGGGCTGTGATGCTATGTACTAGAGACATGAATGGAGGGGCTGTGATGCTATGTACTAGAGACATGAATGGAGGGGCCATGATGCTATGTACTAGAGACATGAATGGAGGGGCTGTGATGCTATGTACTAGAGACATGAATGGAGGGGGCGTGATGCTATGTACTAGAGACATGAATGGAGGGGCCGTGATGCTATGTATTAGAGACATGAATGGAGGGGCCGTGATGCCATGTACTAGAGACATGAATGGAGGGGCCGTGATGCTATGTACTAGAGACATGAATGGAGGGGCCGTGATGTTATGTACCAGAGACATGAATAGAGGGGCCGTGATGCTATGTATTAGAGACATGAATGGAGGGGCCGTGATGCTATGTACTAGAGACATGAATGGAGGGGGCGTGATGCCATGTACTAGAGACATGAATGGAGGGGCAGTGATGCTATGTACTAGAGACATGAATGGAGGGGCTGTGATGCTATGTACTAGAGACATGAATGGAGGGGTCGTGATGCTATGTACTAGAGACGTGAATGGAGGGGCCGTGATGCTATGTACTAGAGACATGAATGGAGGGGCCGTGATGCTATGTACTAGAGACATGAATGGAGGGGCCGTGATGCTATGTACTAGAGACATGAATGGAGGGGCCGTGATGCTATGTACTAGAGACATGAATGGAAGGGCCGTGATGCTATGTACTAGAGACATGAATGGAGGGGCGTGATGCTATGTACCAGAGACATGAATAGAGGGGCCGTGATGCTATGTATTAGAGACATGAATGGAGGGGCCGTGATGCTATGTACTAGAGACATGAATGGAGGGGGCGTGATGCCATGTACTAGAGACATGAATGGAGGGGCAGTGATGCTATGTACTAGAGACATGAATGGAGGGGCTGTGATGCTATGTACTAGAGACATGAATGGAGGGGTCGTGATGCTATGTACTAGAGACGTGAATGGAGGGGCCGTGATGCTATGTACTAGAGACATGAATGGAGGGGCTGTGATGCTATGTACTAGAGACATAAATGGAGGGGCAGTGATGCTATGTACTAGAGACATGAATGGAGGGGCCGTGATGCTATGTACTAGAGACATGAATGGAGGGGCTGTGATGCTATGTACTAGAGACATGAATGGAGGGGCCGTGATGCTATGTACTAGAGACATGAATGGAGGGGCTGTGATGCTATGTACTAGAGACATGAATGGAGGGGCGTGATGCTATGTACTAGAGACATGAATGGAGGGGCCGTGATGCTATGTACTAGAGACATGAATGGAGGGGGCGTGATGCTATGTACTAGAGACATGAATGGAGGGGGCGTGATGCTATGTGCTAGAGACATGAATGGAGGGGCCGTGATGCTATGTACTAGAGACATGAATGGAGGGGCCGTGATGCTATGTACTAGAGACATGAATGGAGGGGGCGTGATGCCATGTACTAGAGACATGAATGTAGGGGGCGTGATGCCATGTACTAGAGATTTGAATGCAGGGGGCGTGATGCTATGTACTAGAGACATGAATGGAGGGGGTGTGATGCTATGTACTAGAGACATGAATGGAGGGGTCGTGATGCTATGTACTAGAGACATGAATGGAGGGGGTGTGATGCTATGTACTAGAGACATGAATGGAGGGGTCGTGATGCTATGTACTAGAGACATGAATGGAGGGGGTGTGATGCTATGTACTAGAGACATGAATGGAGGGGCCGTGATGCTATGTACTAGAGACATGAATGGAGGGGTCGTGATGCTATGCACTAGAGACATGAATGGAGGGGCCGTGATGCCATGTACTAGAGACATGAATGGAGGGGCCGTGATGCTATGTACTAGAGACATGAATGGAGGGGCCGTGATGCTATGTACTAGAGACATGAATGGAGGGGGCGTGATGCTATGTACTAGAGACATGAATGGAGGGGCCGTGATGCTATGTACTAGAGACATGAATGGAGGGGGCGTGATGCTATGTACTAGAGACATGAATGGAGGGGCCGTGATGCTATGTACTAGAGACATGAATGGAGGGGCTGTGATGCTATGTACTAGAGACATGAATGGAGGGGGCGTGATGTTATGTACTAGAGATATGAATGGAGGGGGCGTGATGCTATGTACTATAGACATGAATGGAGGGGCCGTGATGCTATGTACTAGAGACATGAATGGAGGGGCCGTGATGCTATGCACTAAAGACATGAATGGAGGGGGCATGATGCTATGTACTAGAGACATGAATGGAGGGGCCCTGATGCTATGTACTAGAGACATGAATGGAGGGGCCGTGATGCTATGTACTAGAGACATGAATGGAGGGGCAGTGATGCTATGTACTAGAGACATGAATGGAGGGGCTGTGATGCTATGTACTAGAGACATGAATGGAGGGGGCATGATGCTATGTACTAGAGACATGAATGGAGGGGCCGTGATGCTATGTACTAGAGACATGAATGGAGGGGCTGTGATGCTATGTACTAGAGACATGAATGGAGGGGCCGTGATGCTATGTACTAGAGATGTGAATGGAGGGGCCGTGATGATATATACTAGAGACATGAATGGAGGGGCCGTGATGCTATGTACTAGAGACATGAATGGAGGGGCCGTGATGCTATGTACTAGAGACATGAATGGAGGGGTTGTGATGCTATGTACTAGAGACATGAATGGAGGGGGCATGATGCTATGTACTAGAGACATGAATAGAGGGGCAGTGATGCTATGTACTAGAGACATGAATGGAGGGGCCGTGATGCCATGTACTAGAGACATGAATGGAGGGGCCGTGATGCTATGTACTAGAGACATGAATGGAGGGGTTGTGATGCTATGTACTAGAGACATGAATGGAGGGGCCGTGATGCTATGTACTAGAGACATGAATGGAGGGGCAGTGATGCTATGTACTAGAGACATGAATGGAGGGGCCGTGATGCTATGTACTAGAGACATGAATGGAGGGGTTGTGATGCTATGTACTAGAGACATGAATGGAGGGGCTGTGATGCTATGTACTAGAGATATGAATGGAGGGGTCGTGATGCTATGCACTAGAGACATGAATGGAGGGGCCGTGATGCTATGTACTAGAGACATGAATGGAGGGGTTGTGATGCTATGTACTAGAGACATGAATGGAGGGGCCGTGATGCTATGCACTAGAGACATGAATGGAGGGGTCGTGATGCTATGTACTAGAGACATGAATGGAGGGGCAGTGATGCTATGTACTAGAGACATGAATGGAGGGGCAGTGATGCCATGTACTAGAGACATGAATGGAGGGGCCGTGATGCTATGTACTAGAGGCATGAATGGAGGGGTTGTGATGCTATGTACTAGAGACATGAATGGAGGGGCCGTGATGCTATGTACTAGAGATGTGAATGGAGGGGCCGTGATGATATATACTAGAGACATGAATGGAGGGGTCGTGATGCTATGTACTAGAGACGTGAATGGAGGGGCCGTGATGCTATGTACTAGAGACGTGAATGGAGGGGCCGTGATGCTATGTACTAGAGATGTGAATGGAGGGGCCGTGATGATATATACTAGAGACATGAATGGAGGGGCCGTGATGATATATACTAGAGACATGAATGGAGGGGCCGTGATGCTATGTACTAGAGACATGAATGGAGGGGGCGTGGCGTGACATCCCAAGGGTTTGTGGCTTGACGTCGCGTCTCCATCCACCCAAACCCAACATTCTAAACATACTGTTTTGAATGCTGGGTTCTGCACGGAGACCGTAGAGGGTCCCAAAGTGTGACCCCCACGATCAGACATCTTATCCCCCATGCTTTGAATAGGGTATAAGATGTCTGTGGGTGGAATGCCCCTTTAAGGGGTTCAGATAGTCAAATCTGTTGGTAGATTATCAGATAATTATTGTATTACTATTTTTTCCTGTATTATTTTTTTGTATCACATCATGGATTTTAGTGGATATGTTTTTTTTACAAAGGTCGCTGTTATTTTTTTATCCAATTTTTTTTCTTTCTTGTAATTATTCTCTTTAAAAATCACTATTACCTCTTACCATGGCAGCATGATACTTCTGGGATTACATATACTGACAAAGACGCAGCCATATCTTCAATTATAGAAGAAGGATTATGTAAAGATTACATGTGGTCATGGCAAAAAAACATGCCCACACGCCAGGCCATAAGTAACACATATTCATTTGGCGCAAAGAGCCACCTGCACATTATGAGAATTACACTTCTGTCTGCTGCATTGAAATATTCTATGTATTTTCTAATAATTTATCAGAAAATAACTCTAATTAAAGACTTTGTCAAAAGGTTCCAGTGTAGTACAAAGAAGCAGCCAAGCTTAGCGCACTGTGTTATCTTGTTTTTGCAGAAAAAAATAGGCTGTAAACTGCGAATTGGCAGCGCGCCCGAAACACACATCATAACACTGTCAAATGCATCATTAATAACATTGTACTTGGTAATTTTATGCAGTGATTGGGAATGTCTGTGTTTAAAGGGGTATTTCGTCTTTATACATCTTATCCCCTATCCAAAGGATAGGGGATAAGAAGTATGATCGCAGGGGTCCCGCAGGTTGGGACCCCCACGATCTCGGTGCAGCCCCCGGCATTTTGTGCCTGACGCTGCCACCGAGACCAAGACATGACGTCCCAGCCACTCCCCTAGTGACGTCACGACATGCCCCCTCCATTCATGTCTATGGGAGGGGGCGTGACGGTCGTCACGCCCCCTCCCATTGACATGAATGGAGGGGGTGGCGTAACGTCACTAGGTGGCCTGGTTGTGATGTCATGTTCCCGTCTTGGAGGCAGCATCCAACACAGAATGTATATGTATGGCACAGTGTTTTTTGATGCACTGACAATAATTGTATCAGTAGCAGAAGTAGATGGATAACACACTCCCCTCTGGCTCTGTAGAAAACATCAGACTTTAAAAATTCAAACAATACAGGTTCACAGGGAGCTGGGGGTGGAACAGGTGAGGCTAGGGGTGTTCACATGGGCGACAACATGTTTCACGCACAACGGCGCTTCATCTGGCCTGGCGGCAACATGTTTCAACCACTATGAAGCTTCGTCTGGCCCGGCGGCAACACGTTTCACGCACTACAGCGCTTCTTCTGGCCCGGCGGTGACATGTTTCACGTACTATGGCGCTTCGTCTGACCCGGTGGCAACTTGTTTCATGCACTACAGCTCTTCGCCTGGCCTGGTGGCAACATGTTTTTACACACTACAGCTCTTCGTCTGGCCCGGTGGCAACATGTTTCATGCACTACATCTCTACGTCTGGCCCAGTGGTAACATGTTTTACACACTACAGCTCTTCGTCTGGCCCCGTGGCAACATGTTTTACACACTACAGCTCTTCGTCTGGTCTGGTGGCATCATGTTTCACGCACTACAGCTCTTCGCCTGGCCCTGTGGCAACATGTTTCACACACTACAGCTCTTTGTCTGGCCTCGTGGGAACATGTTTCACGCACAACGGCGCTTCGTCTGGCCCATACGGGCCAGACGAAGAGCCGTAGTGTGTGAAACATGTTGCCACCCCTGTGAATGCCCCCAGCCTCACCTGTTCCATCACCAACTCCCTGGTTGGATTTTTTACATGCTGAATAAAGTCTGAAGTTTTCTACATAGCCAGCGGTGAGTGCGTTATACATCTACTTCTTACATGATATGCTACTGCCAGTAAACTCTTTTTTGGGATAAGAGCACCTCCTTAGCTCTGATTTACTGCATGAACAGGTACTTATGCTGTGTACCACATATATGGGAGGACTTTCTCTATGAATGGTATTAGCAGTGCCAGACCTTTACCTTTCCTTGTCTAGAAAAATTATTGTATCCACTCTACAATAGAAGGGAGAATCCTGAAAAAATTACCTATTTAAGGATTGAGCTCCAGAAATGCTGCCTTAGGCTGGGCCTAAAGGTCAACCATTTGGTTGTATGAAGACAAATGCAAGAGTGGTCAAAAAAGGTTTGATAAGTTTATAGTGATGCCTATTATTTCTTTCTTTTTACAGACCCACTTAGGATCTGTTAACATAGGCATATTGTTACATGCATGGGAGTTTAGCTCAGTAGAGATGGGCAAAGAGCATTAAACAGCAGCCAGAGACAGCGAAACAGTTCACATGCAGGGCTTCTCTTGCTCTTTATTGGCAAAATACAATATACAGCCATATTCACATTGGCACAGAAACATAACAAAACCTACCTGTCTAAGCACTAACTGCACGTTAACTTGCCCTCACTATACAGGTGGCTTACTACCAGTCACCTGACCAAATAGACTTACTCACACTAATGGCAATTGTCCCAGGAGAGGCTAGTAGACCTCAGAATTTCAGCTCTAGCTCCTCCCAACCTCTCAGAGCAGACTTGGTTGCACCTTTTCGAAACCCGGCATTAATCACAAAATTTGGACTGGCCCAGGAAGAACATGAAAAGCCCCACTACCAAGCTTACCTTTCATCCCTTAAAAATAACAGGACTTACCAAATTCCCTAGCAACCAAAGACTCACCAGGGATTTTACCTGTCTCCTGGATTTCCCATATCTTACCCAGCTTTCCCTGGATGGGTTATGTGCTTCCTGAAACCTGGTGTTCACACACAACAGGTACCCTAGGAAAATATAGTGATCCCCAGCAACCATTCCTGTCACTATCTAACAACTGTAACAAGCACCAATAGACTATAAAAAGCCAATCAATGCTTGTTAAAGGGAGTCTTTACATAGGGCAATAGTCAGGGAAAAATGGCTGCGGGGAGGATCAATTGATGGGGCTAAAGCTTGTGGGTCTATTCACTGCCATTATTGTTGGACGCAAATGCCCATTTTACATGGGGGGGGGGGGGGGGGGGATGTGCTGCCTAATGGCGATGACTTGTTTGTTTGTTGGCTGATTCCAGATCATTTTACATATGGCAGTGGGACAAAACCTCAATAACTGGCCAATGTAAATGGTTATCCAGGCTTAAAGGGGTACTCCACTGGAAAACATTTTTTTTAAATCAACTGGTGCCAGAAAGTTAAACAGATTTGTAAATTACTTCTATTAAAACATCTTAATCCTTCCAGTATTTATCAGCTGCTTTATGCTCCACAGGAAGTTGTTTTCTTTTTGAATTTTCTTTCTGACTGACCACAGTGCTCTCTGCTGACACCTCTGTCCATTTTAGGAACTGTCCGGAGCAGGAGAGGTTTGCTATGGGTATTTGCTCCTACTCTGGACAGGTCCTAAAATGAGAGAGCACTGTGGTCAGACAGAAAGGAAATTCAAAAAGAAAAGAACGTCCTGTGTAACATACAGCACCTGATAAGTACTGGAAGACCAATGTCTGAATAGAGTAACAGGTAAGCCGGCACTGCTCAAACCTCGGATAATACTGCGGGACAGACCGGAATATATCCATGCAGGTGGTGCTCAGTCCATGTAGAAGATACAACAGTAGCGTGGAAGGAAATGAATGACGGCACTCACCGGTAAAACTTTCTTTATTTCTCCATAAAATCACAGGAACCCAAGCAGGTCAGGGGGTGCTGGCGAGGCGGTAGGTGTGCGGGACGTGATGTTTCGTGCGTGAAAACGCACGATACGTCACGTCCCGCACACCTACCGCCTCGCCAGCACCCCCTGACCTGCTTGGGTTCCTGTGATTTTATGGAGAAATAAAGTACTGGAAGAGTTAAGATTTTTAAATAGAAGTAATTTACAAATCTGTTTAACTTTCTGGGACCAGTTGATTTAAAAAAAATAAAAATAAATGTCCAGTGGAGTACCCCAAAATGAGAGGGATCGGCCTCAGGATATGATAATAGATTGAGACAAGCGAATGAGACGACGCTGTAGTGCTGTACCTTGCCCAGGCATTACTAATAGTATAGAGTTACCAAGAATGAGCACTTGTAAACATTGAAGACCACCACTGCCTCTTCGGACAGCTGATCGGCAGGAATTCCGGGAGTCAGAACTCCCCCCCCCCCCCCCCCTCCGCCAATCTCACATAGATGGACTATCCAGAGAAAAATTAATCAATTTAGTTTTTAAGCCCGGAAAACCCCTTCAAGGCAACAAGAAGCATGAGAACACTGCAAGAAATGCTGCAGCTTCAGGTTAACAAACAGTGACAAGATAAGGGGAAACAGAGCGTATACAAGAGGAGGCCTGTGCGATCAGCGTCCTCGGAGGAAGAATTGAAGGTGACATTCTCTAGTAACTGTGAACGGATTTGCTCTATAAATAAAGGGCTCTCACTATCAGATGACTTTATACGTTTTTATTGGAGTGGGCTTAAAGGGGTTATCCAGAAAAAACATATATATATATATATATATATATATATATATATATATCAACTGGCTCCAGAAAGTTAAACAGATTTGTAAATTACTTCTATTAAAAAATCTTAATCCTTTCAGTACTTATGAGCTTCTGAAGTTAAGGTTGTTCTTTTCTGTCTAAGTGCTCTCTGATGACACGTGTCTCGGGAACTGTCCAGTTTAGAAGCAAATCCCCCATAGCAAACCTCTTCTAAACTGGGCGGTTCCCGAGACACGTGTTATCAGAGAGCACTTAGACAGAAAAGAACAAACTTAACTTCAGAAGCTCATAAGTACTGAAAGGATTAAGATTTTTTAATAGAAGTAATTTACAAATCTGTTTAATTTTCTGGAGCCAGTTGATATATATATATAAAAAAATTTTTTTTCCTGGATAACCCCTTTAAAGGGGTACACCGCTATCTCAGCGTTTGGAACATTTTGTTCCGAACAGTGGGTGTGGGCCGCAGAAGTCATGATGTCACTGCCACGCCTGCTCAATACAAATCTATGGGAGGGGGGTGTGGCGGCAGCCACGCCCCCTTCCATAGAATTGCATTGAGGGGGCGTGGCCTGATGTCACAGCCCCTGACGCCGCACCAAGCGTTCTAAATGAACACTGGGTGCTGCACAGAGATCGCGGGGGGTCCTAGCGGCATAGCAGAGGGACCCCCGCGATCAGACATCTTATCCCCTTAGGATAGGGGATAAGAAGTCTGGGGGCAGAGTACCCCTTTAAGGTAACCATACACTGAATATAGCTGCTGACTGGGTAGGTATCTCTCCCAATCCCCTGAATGTTCTCTGTGAATGGCTTATCTCTTGGAGCTAAAAAAAAAAAAAAAACTAAAAAAAAAAAAGCTTGGACAGTTTTAAATCTAGCACGCCCAACACTTTTTTTTCCCCCTGACACCATCTGTTGGGGAGAGTTGGGTTAAGGATCGCTGGTGTTCGTCATAAATAGTGAGTCCTGGCTGCCGATAGCAGCCAGTACCCTCCATCTGCGCTGGCTTCATAGACATAATGCACGGCAGGACGTACATATACGTCATATGTGGGGGTATTCCAGGAAAAAAACTTTTTTTCTTATATCAACTGGTTCCAGAAAGTTAAACAGATTTGTAAATTACTTCTATTAAAAAAAATCTTAATCCTTTCAACAATTATCAGCTGCTGAAGTTGAGTTGTTCTTTTCTGTCTGGCAACAGTGCTCTCTGCTGACATCTCTGCTTGTCTCGGGAACTGCACAGAGTAGAAGAGGTTTGCTATGGGGATTTGCTTCTCTACTGGGCGGTTCCCGAGACATGTGTCACGTGAGCACTTAGATAGAAAAGAACAACTCAACTTCAGCAGCTCATAAGTACTGAAAGGATTTATATTTTTTAATATAAGTTATTTACAAATCTGTTTAACTTTCTGGAGCCAGTTGATATATATATATATATATATATATATATATATATATATATATATATATATATAAAGTTTTTTCCTGGATAACCCCTTTAAGGCACAGGCAATCATGCCATATATGTATGTCCAATGTCCTCTACGGGTTAACAAGCGTTGGTCAATGAGTTCCCCTTGGGAACACATATAGGCTTAGCCAGGCCAAGTATGCTTACATGTGGGGGTATTGACATGGGTTCAGTCAACTACAATGTGTACGGTCAGCTTGACACATGACTGTCAGGTCAAACTACACAGGGTTTGTTTGTAGTCTGTTACCATGGAGACTCGTAGGCCCTCACAGGAGCTGTATACACGGAATGGAATGATTTTCCTTTCACTTTTAATTTATATGCAATGGAGCAGTGAAAAATAGGATTCCATAACTATGCATATGCTACCATTTTTCTACAATATATCTGAATGTCGGATGAGCCCGCCAGCAGTTGTCATGCCATGTCATTTCCGGATGAAATGGCCTTCCCTGAATTTGGTCGCCAATAATGTTATTGTGACTGATATAACATATCGCCACTTTGTGGTCTCTATGATGTCCCAGCGCGGGGATCAGATCCGGATAAATCTATTAATCTACGACCTAATCTGCCATTGTTGCCGTTTCTATCTGTTTCGGCTCCTGCCATCATTTCTCCATATTGTATAAACCGCTCTATTTATTTTTCCTAATTAATTTGCTTTGTCCATTGTGCGCAGATTGTGTACATCGCGCTGACAGCAAAAGGCTTAGACCTAAGAGAGGCTTCGTGTTGGAGCATCTGGGATAAACATATGCGATTTGCTGCTTATATTCGTCAACATTCAGCAGAGTGACCTCTTGTAATTTTTTTCCTAGATTAACCAGTCAGGCGATTGAAAGGCTTTCACCATTTAGGAAGGTTTTACGAGGCGTTTTGGAGGATCTGTCAGTTACCATATGCTCTCCCGCAGAAAACTTGTCTGGTAGATGGGCCCTTTCCTCATATTTTAACCTTATTTTTTCGGGATTTATGTTGTCTATTTTTTCTCCCTTGTTTTACTCTGGGGAGGAGAGTTGCTCAGGAACCTTTTCTATTTATATTAAAATTATAAGCATCAGGAAACCCCGGTCTATATATTCTATTATGGACGTCATAGAGGAGGGTCTGCTCAGGACTCCCCTCTTTTATCAAGAGTGGAGAGTCACTGCGAAGAGTGGTTTCCCCATTGGAGAGCTTAGAACAGCAAAAACTGTTGAGGGCTTCAAAACAGGCTTAGATACCGTATATACTCGAGTAATAGCCGTTCCGAATTTAAGCCAAGGCCCCTAATTTCACCCCAAAAACCTAGAAAAAAAAAGTTATTGACTCGACTATAAGCCTAGGGTGGGAAATACATCATCCCCCCCCCCCATGTCATCATCCCCCCCATCATCATCCAGACCCCCGTCATTAACACCCCCATCATCATCACCCCGTCATTATCACCCTGTCATCATCACCCTGTCATCATCCTGCCTGTCATCATCACCCTGTCATCATCACCCTGTCATCATCCTGCCTGTCATCATCACCCTGTCATCATCACCCTGTCATCATCCTGTCTGTCATCATCCTGCCTGTCATCATCACCTTCATTATCACCCTGTCATCATCACCCTGTCATCATCACCCTGTCATCATCACCCTGTCATTATCACCCTGTCATCATCACCCTGTCATTATCACCCTGTCATCATCACCCTGTCATTATCACCCTGTCATCATCACCCTGTCATCTTCACCTTCATTATCACCCTGTCATCATCACCCTGTCATCATCACCCTGTCATCATCACCCTGTCATTATCACCCTGTCATCATCACCCTGTCATCACCCTGTCATTATCACCCTGTCATCATCACCCTGTCATTATCACCCTGTCATCATCACCCTGTCATCATCACCCTGTCATTATCACCCTGTCATTATCAACCTGTCATCATCACCTGTCATTATCACCCTGTCATTATCACCCTGTCATCATCACCCTGTCATCATCACCCCGTCATCATCACGCTGTCATCATCACCCTGTCATCATCACCCTGTCATTATCACCCTGTCATCATCACCCTGTCATTATCACCCTGTCATCATCACCCTGTCATCATCACCCTGTCATTATCACCCTGTCATTATCACCCTGTCATCATCACCCCCGTCATCATCACCCTGTCATCATCACCCTGTCATTATCACCCTGTCATCATCACCCTGTCATCATCACCCTGTCATCATCACCCCGTCATCATCACGCTGTCATCATCACCCTGTCATCATCACCCTGTCATTATCACCCTGTCATCATCACCCTGTCATTATCACCCTGTCATCATTACCCTGTCATTATCAACCTGTCATCATCAACCTGTCATCATCACCCTGTCATTATCACCCTGTCATCATCCTGCCCGTCATCATCACCCTGTCATTATCACCCTGTCATCATCACCCTGTCATTATCACCCTGTCATCCAGTGGCGTTGCGACCCGGGTGCGGGGGGTGCGGCCCGCACCGGGCGACACCAACCTAATGGGGTGACACCAAGACGCTCCGCAGCACCCACCCCCCCCATCTGTGCCCGACCGACCTCCCATCCGTCAGCACCCCCCCCCCCCCCCCGCGCTGTGTGTGCGGTGCGCCCGTCCGTCAGCAACCCCCCTCTTTCTCCGGCACTGTGCGCCCGTCCATCATCACACCCCCCCCTCACCTTCACCAGCATTGTGCCCGGCCTCCGCTCCCACGTCTGCGCCGGCCTGACGTCACACCGCATGGCCGCGCAGGAGGACGTCAGTTACGTCACTCACACGGCGCCCGGTGAGAAGGAGCGCTGCGCTCGATGGGTGAGTGTGTGTGTCTGTCTCTATCTATGTTTGTGTATGTGACTGTGTGTGTGTATGAGACTCTGTGTGTGTGTGACTGTGTGACTCTGTGTGTGTGTGTGACTGTGAGTGTGTGTGTCTCTCTGACTGTGTGTGTTTGTGTGTGTCTCTCTCTCTGTGTTGTATGTGTTTTTTTTGTGTGTGTGTGTGTGTGTGTGTGTGTGGGGGTGGTGGTGGTATAACCAGCAATCTATTGTGGGGAGACTTTGACCCATTGTGGGGAACCTGCAAGGGAACCTGCGGCCTAATGTGGGGAAACTACTACCAAGTGTGGGGAGTCTATGCTACCTTATGTGGGGAGTCTATGCTACCTTATGTGGGGAATCTGTGCTACCTAATGTGGGGAAATTGCTACCTAATGTGGGGAATCTGTGCTACCTAATGTGGGGAAATTGCTACCTAATGTGGGGTAACTGGTACCTACCTAATGTGGGGGAACTGGTACCAAATTTGGGGAATCTATGCTGCCTAATGTGGGGAATAGATGCTACCTAATGTGGGGAAACTGCGACCTACCTAATGCGGGGGAACTGCTGCCTACCTAATGCTCCCCCCCTGGCAGTAGCATCCTCATCATCCACCAGAAACACCCCCCCCCCCCAGCAGCACCTCCATCAGCAGATCCTGATGGTGGATGATGGCGGTGCTCCTGCCAGGAGGATGATCCTGCGGATGGATGATGGGGATGATACTGCCAGGGGGGATGGCCAGAGTAGCACCCTCATCATCCTCCGGCAACACCCCCCGAGTAGTAGCACCCCCATCATCCACTAGCAACACCACCAATACCCCCCTCCCGTCGTAATAGCATCAGCTAACGGATGTTGAGGGGTGTTACTGAGGTTGTGGTATTATATTCAGAGGGTGCACTGTATGGCAACGTTATATTCAGAGGGCGCAGTTTGTGGTAGTATTATATTCAGAGGGCGCAGTTTGTGGTAGTATTATTAGAGATGAGCGAACTTACAGTAAATTCGATTCGTCACAAACTTCTCGGCTCGGCAGTTGATGACTTATTCTGCGTAAATTAGTTCAGCCTTCAGGTGCTCCGGTGGGCTGGAAAAGGTGGATACAATCCTAGGAAAGAGTCTCCTAGGACTGTATCCACCTTTTCCAGCCCACGGGAGCACCTGAAAGCTGAACTAATTTATGCAGGAAAAGTGATCAACTGCCGAGCAGAGAAGTTTGTGACGAGTTGAATTTACTGTAGTTTGCTCATCTCTAAGTATTATATTCAGAGGGCGCAGTGGGTGGTAGTATTATATTCAGAGAGTACAGTATGTGGCGGTATTATATTCAGGGGTACAGTATGTGGCAGATTTATATTCAGGGGTACAGTAAGTGGCAGATTTATATTCACGGGTACAGTATGTGGCAGATTTATATTCAGGGGTACAGTATGTGGCAGATTTATATTCAGAGGGTACAATATGTGGCAGATTTATATTCAGAGGGTACAGTATGTAGCAGATTTATATTCAGAGGGCGCAGTTTGTGGTAGTATTATATTCAGAGGGTACAGTATGTGGTAGTATTATATTCAGTGGGTACAGTGTGTGGCGGTATTATATTCAGGGGTACAGTATGTGGCAGATTTATATTCAGAGGGTACAGTATGTGTTGGTATTATATTCAGAATGTACAGTGTGTGGTAGTATTATATTCAGTGGGTATGGTTTATAATCAAAGAGTATAGTGTATAGTAGTATTATATTTAGAGGATACAGTGTCTGGCAGGTTTATAATAATAATTGTTTTCATATAGAGGATGAGAATGCGCTGACATAGTGAGGAGACGTCTGGGCATCACATTCTGCAGAGAGAAGTTTTAGCTGGATCAAGTCCTGGCGGTATGTACCATCTGAATTAGATAAGGAAAGACTATAGAGAAGACGTCACCTGTAGTCACTGATATCATTGTGTATTCTCCTCACTATAGAGAAGACGTCACCTGTAGTCACTGATATCATTGTGTATTCTCCTCACTATAGAGAAGACGTCACCTGTAATCACTGATACCATTGTGTATTCTCCTTACTATAGAGAAGATGTCACCTGTAATCACTGATATCATTGTGTATTCTCCTCACTATAGAGAAGACGTCACCTGTAGTCACTGATATCATTGTGTATTCTCCTCACTATAAAGAAGACGTCCCCTGTAGTCACTGATGTCATTGTGTATTCTCCTCACTATAGAGAAGACGTCCCCTGTAGTCAGATATCATTGTGTATTCTTCTCACTATAGAGAAGACGTCCCCTGTAGTCACTGATACCATTGTACATTCTCCTCTCTACATCAGAGCTGTAGTCACTTGTCATTTCTACAGTTAGGTCAGTGAAACTACAACTCCCAGCATAACCTCACCACTGCTCAAAGGGGTACTCTACTGGAAAACATTTTTTTTAATCAGCTGGTGCTACAAAGTTAAACAGATTTGTAAATTACTTCTATTTAAAAATCTTAATCCTTCCAGTACTTATTAGCTGCTGTATAAGCGATTCACAGGAAGTTATTTTCCTTTTTAATTTATTTTCTGTCTGACCACAGTGCTCTGTGCTGACACCTCTGTCCATGTCAAGAACTGTCCATAGTAGGAGCAAATCCCCATAGCAAACCTCTCCTGCTCTGGACAGTTCCTGACATGGACAGAGGTGTCAGCAAATAGCACTGTGGTCAGACTGGAAAGAACTACACAACTTCCTGTGGAGCATACACCAGCTTATAAGTACTGTAAGTATTAAGATTTTAAATAGAAGTAATTTAAAAATCTGTTTAACTTTCTGGCACCAGTTGATATAAAAGTAAATGTTTTCCAGTGGAGTACCCCTTTAAGTAATTCTGGGAGCTGTATATTTAAATGGTGAAAACTTCTTTAACACTTTCCTATTCTGTGGAAACTGGTATATCTGATTATTATACTGGAATTTCTCACAATGCGCTACAACAGTGGTGTCTGTCACAACAGGCTAAAAACTTACTGAGGGGGGGGGGGGGGTAGGTATGGGGGTGACACCATTTTCTACCGCACCGGGTGACACCAACCCTAGCAACGCCACTGCTGTCATCATCACCCTGTCATCATCACCCTGTCATCATCACCCCGTCATCATCACGCTGTCATCATCACCCTGTCATCATCACCCTGTCATTATCACCCTGTCATCATCACCCTGTCATTATCACCCTGTCATCATTACCCTGTCATTATCAACCTGTCATCATCAACCTGTCATCATCACCCTGTCATTATCACCCCGTCATCATCACGCTGTCATCATCACCCTGTCATCATCAACCTGTCATCATCACCCTGTCATCATCACCCCGTCATCATCACGCTGTCATCATCACCCTGTCATCATCACCCTGTCATTATCACCCTGTCATCATCACCCTGTCATTATCACCCTGTCATCATTACCCTGTCATTATCAACCTGTCATCATCAACCTGTCATCATCACCCTGTCATTATCACCCTGTCATCATCCTGCCCGTCATCATCACCCTGTCATTATCACCCCGTCATCATCACCCTGTCATTATCACCCTCCTCATCATCCCCTCCCCCTTCATCATCACCGCCTGTCAATCCCTTTCAGTGGTCTTCAACCTGCGGACCTCCAGATGTTGCAAAACTACAACTCCCAGCATGCCCGGACAGCCACCCATACCACCCATACCATCCACCCATACCATTCCCATTTATTCACCCAAACCCCATCCCTTCATCCATCTTCTCCCTCTCCTTTATTCACCCAAACCCCTTCCTTTTACCTCCTTGCAAAACTACAACTCCCCGCGTTCCCAGACAGCTGTTGGCTGTACCAGTTGGAGGCACCATGGTTGGGAAACACTGCTTTAAACTGTGTTGCTATACAAGTAGATCAGTTTTATGGTGCAAAGTAAGTCCGATTCATTAAGCTTCATAAATCTTTCCAATACATGGTTAAAAAAAATCTCACAATGCGGCTTGAGCCCTTGCCCGGTGTAGCTTTATCTCATGCACACTTTTCCTCTGCCTGCCTTTAATTCACCTTAAGGAGTACTTACATTTATCCAGTCTTGGCGTGTTTCGCATTGTTTTGATAGCGGTTGCTCGGGGGATACTCTGATTATAGTGCCCAAATTACAATGTAAGAGCAGAAATTAAAAAATGTAGCTGTAAATATAATCTTGGTCAAAGAAATGTGAATTACAAACCAGAAAAGCCTTGGCTCCTTGAATGCCCACAGAGAAATTAAGTTTCGGATCTGTTCTCCTGGGGGTGCGGTTGAATCAAATTAATTAAGGTAATTCAAGGCTAATGGTCTATGTATCAGGAGAAAACGCAGCGTGTCAGAAATTCTTCATTCCCTGCGTTAAGTCGTGGATCAAATGTGAGAGAAATTTTTAATCAAGTTTGGTGTAATTAAGGCCGGTCTGTTAACTAAAGAAATTTATGGCCGCAGAACCCACCTGGAATATTAATTGAGAATAATAGAATTGTTCTCTGCCATAAATGTTATTATAAACATAAATAATCCAGGATGAGGCATAGTAAAAGACTTGTACAGGATTAGAAAAAATTTTGACTTTTTTTTTTAACCAAAAGTAGTACCACACTTTTTAGTGGTGTTGTAGACTTGAGCCCTGTGCGTGACTGTGTATCCCACTCTGGATTCCTGACCTCTACCATCTGCTCCCACAAGGTTTGTGTTCCACTCTTGTCTGCTTCCGCAACATATGTATCCAACCCTGGCCTCTTCCGTCCAATTTCTGACCATTACCGCCGGCTTTCGCGAGGTGTGTGTTCCACTCCTGCCTGCTCCCGCAACATGTGTGCCCAATCCTGCCAGCTCCTGCAAACATTTTGTCACAGCTTTTAGAGATAGTACTTGCCAATTCATTACCCCCTTGTGCCCTTTTGTCACCCCTTGTGCCATTTATCACCCATTGTACCACTTCATTACCCCTTGTGCCAGCTCATCATGCCTAATGCCATTTCATTACCTCCTTATGCCATTTTTTATCAGCCCCTTGTGCCATTTCATCATCCCCTTGTGCCTTTTCATCATCCCCTTGTGCCATTTCATCAACTCCTTGTGCCATTTCATCAGCCTCTTGTGCCATTTCATCAGCCCCTTATGCCATTTCATCAGCCCTTTGTGCCTTTTCATCAGCTCCTTGTGCCATTTCATCAGCCCCTTATGCCATTTCATCAGCTCCTTGTGCCATTTCATCAGCCCCTTATGCCATTTCATCAGCCCCTTGTGCCATTTCATCAGCGGGACCCACTGTATGTTCTGAGACTGCCTGCTCCTGTCCACAAGTTTTTTATTGGATCCTGCAGAACCCACAGGATCCTAATCCCGAAGCAGCCCTGGTTTAAATATGGCACTGACAGCATGATATGTGTTTAAATTTGGTGCAACATCTGAGGCTGCCACTTACATAAGGCTACGGTGATCAGGATATGAATTTGACGAAGGTTCCATCCAAGTTCATGGGACTTCTGGCCAATCCATATCCTGATCGCTGGAGCCTCGTGCAAGTCTTGTACTCGTAAGTGGCCACAAAATTCAAACACGTATCATGCTGTCAGAGCCTTTTTTGGATGTACGCAATAAGACAAGACACCGTAAATTTGGGTGCAAGAGTAGTCACACAGCCAGAGATCGCATGTTGTGCTAATGCATAGTTGGATTGTTACCCACAAGTGGGCGTGACAACAACCTGTGTCAGTCAATCCAAAGTGGTCTGGTCAAGGCCAATTCACTGGTCCATTCACTTTTACACTCATTAGAACACATATTAGACTGTCTACCAATTTCCCCCAAAACATACATGTTTGGCTCATCGTATTAGAAGAGTTGCCCAACACAAAATATAGTTAAGGAGGATGTTAAAATGTAACATCCTAAATATAGACCTTAAGGGGGTAGTGGATAGGCCACCATACACAATAGATTGTATGTGTCATATTTTATTATAGTGGAGTATATTTCAAGAGCTCTCTGGGCCATTGACTTCATCTAATAAGTAGATTTATCCCCCCCCCCCCCCCCCATGAGGCTGATGCCAATTGCACCAATATGGCATCAGAATAACGAACAGTCTTTTATAAGCGGCTCTTTGTATGATATTTACGCAGTATGTTCAATATCGGGAAAATCTAAATAGTAAAGCATAAATATAATTATGGATATGAATGCAAATTAAAGAAGTCAGTATACTACATGCTGATTCTCTTATCTACATGTTTTCTATCTTAGAGAAGCACTCCTGTTTTTTTTGTTTTTTTTTTTGCCTATGTCATGCACACTCACTTTTACAGGTCCTACGGCACAATCTGTTTTATTCCAGCACTGCTGCATCTATGTGTTTTATTACTCTAATTTGGTCATATGGTTACCAGTCTGACGAAAAGAAAGTTACATGGTTTAATGTGTCAAACAAAAAAGTAAATCCTGGGTCAGCTGACTTCCTGTGAAATACAGGATGACATAATCACCTATTAAATCATACCAGTTTACAGACCCCTACCCTCCCTGCTATATGGGTATACTGGTGCTGTTATCTCTACGGAATCTGTATATATAGTAGTTATACACCTCCCCTCCAGCTCTATCTGTATACTGCTGCTGCTATCTCTTTGAGATCAGAATATACGTAGTTGTACCCCACCTGTCCAGCTCTATTTGTATGCTACTGCTATCTGTATGTGATCAGGATATATCGTAGTTATACTAGATATACAACTCCCCTCTAGCTCTATCTGTATACTGCTGCCATCTCCATGGGATCAGGATATATAGCAGTCATACACCTTCCTCCAACTCTACCTGTATACTGCTGCTATCTCTATGGGGTAAGAATAATTCATAGTTATATACCTCCCCTCCAGCTCTATCTGTATACTGCTGTGGTTATCTCTATGGGATGGGGCTATATAATAGATATATACTTCTCTTCTACAGATAATTGTGCCATTGTTATCTTCGGGATGGAGGGAAGATGATTTAGTTTGCAAGGATATGAAAGGAGAACTTTTGTAATGATGACAATCATTTAAAAAAGTGAGACCTGATGCATTTGGTAATAAATTGATCATTGTAAAGATCTTTTTTGAGATGCCGTCTCTACTATACATGGTCAGGACCTTCATCCCATACTGCAGCTGTCACTCAGTAGTTAGAATCACTTAGCAGTGCTTCAAAAAGAGACAGAAGGGTTATGTTTTCTGGTGTTTGGCTCAAGCATCATGCGTTGCTGTGATGACCATTGTAACTTAAAACCAGACTCACTATACAATGTACGGACAGTCCAGATCTGTGATACCTGTCAATGGGTGGAAGAACCGACCAATCAGAATTGGCATTCACTGTTAAATCCCCTGTATTACTGAAGTGTATGCACTGACTGGTGTCTGGTAGCGCCCCCTACAGTACAGGGAGGTATTACATGTTCTGTACTCTTTACCTGTATTACTGAAGTGTATGCACTGACTGGTGTCTGGTAGCGCCCCCTACAGTACAGGGAGGTATTACATGTTCTGTACTCTTTACCTGTATTACTGAAGTGTATGCACTGACTGGTGTCTGGTAGCGCCCCCTACAGTACAGGGAGGTATTACATGTTCTGTACTCTTTACCTGTATTACTGAAGTGTATGCACTGACTGGTGTCTGGTAGCGCCCCCTACAGTACAGGGAGGTATTACATTTTCTGTACTCTTTACCTGTATTACTGAAGTGTATGCACTGACTGGTGTCTGGTAGCGCCCCCTACAGTACAGGGAGGTATTATATGTTCTGTACTTTTTACCTGTATTACTGAAGTGTATGCACGGACTGGTGTCTGGTAGCGCCCCCTACAGTACAGGGAGGTATTACATGTTCTGTACACTTTACCTGTATTACTGAAGTGTATGCACTGTCTGGTGTCTGCTAATGCCCCCTACAGTACAGGGAGGTATTACATGTTCTGTACTACTCTTTACCTGTATTACTGAAGTGCATGCCCTGACTGGTGTCTGGTAGCGCCCCCTACAGTACAGGGAGGTATTACATGTTCTGTACTCTTTACCTGTATTACTGAAGTGCATGCCCTGACTGGTGTCTGGTAGTGCCCCCTACAGTACAGGGAGGTATTACATGTTCTGTACTCTTTACCTGTATTACTGAAGTGTATGCACTGACTGATGTCTGGTAGCGCCCCCTACAGTACAGGGAGGTATTACATGTTCTGTACTCTTTACCTGTATTACTGATGTGTATGCACTGACTGCTGTCTGGTAGCGCCCCCTACAGTACAGGGAGGTGTTACATGTTCTGTACTCTTTACCTGTACCAGGGTTAGCTGCTCCTTTGGACACCAGGTGAGGGCGGCTCCATGTTACTTTTTTAGGACACTGTGTACTGTACAGGACCCTGAAGAAGCTCCTGTCCTCTACATAGACAGTGATTTACAGCTCCCAGCAGATCTTTATTACTTTTATATGTAAGGATTTGCTTTATCTATATTAGTTATCTACTTATTTTTCTTTAATCCTCACTTTAACCTATTTTTGGATGACATTTTGGTGGCTTCAGAACCAATTACCAGGTTTCCATAGAGTTACGGTCTCAACATACAATTGGTCGTCCTGGAACCAATTAATATTGTAACTTGAGGGACCACTGTACCAAGCAGCTACCCCCCCTCATGAATAGGAGGCGGGTGAGTGGTTGCTCATCAGTATTTTGCGCCTGTGCGGCCTCCCCCATATAGCATTGTGGCTGATCTACACCATAATGTGAATAGGTGCTTAACCTGCTCTTGCACCAGAGACCAGTAAGTATGGCCTTTTTCTGTGATTTTATGTATGTATTTATTATAACCACTATTATAGGTCCTGCAAAAATAATATGTTCAATGCTTCGTGCTACTTTATATCTACTTTATATCCCCATATATCTGCCGTGTCCCTTTATTATAATGTTATCGGTGAAGTTTGTGATCACTTTCTTTCCATTTCATTTCTTTTCATAGAATGCACTTTTATACCGACAGCCCATTGGCCTCTAGAGCCATTGTCCTCCAATCCGTATTGTACCGGTTAGTAATGTGAATCTACAGCTTAGTCTTATTGTTATTTCATTTATTATAAGCATTTGAAGTGCAGGCTTTTAAAAGTGGCCGCTTTGTATGATGTTTGCAGACGATGTTCAATATCAGAAAATCTAAATGCAAAAATACAAAAAAAGAACTTTATATGGGACATACCACAAAAAGGAATTCGGTATATGTCATGCGCTGATAATCTGATGGTAAATCTGTTGGATCGTTGTGATGACCTACACAGAGAGAACATCTCTTCCATTCTTGTTTTGTACAATGAGCCTATTTGTGTAAAAAAAAATATGCCCAGCCTTAAGTGGGAGAATGGGCTCAAAGTGCCCAAAATGTTCCAAACGCTTAGAGCCAACGATGGGAGCTCGTGACAGCGCCCATTTAACTCTACATATATCTCTGGCATAAAGTTCCGATGATCCATTATATATATATATATATATATATATATATATATATATATATATATATGCAGTGGTCCCTCAAGTTACAATATTAATTGGTTCCAGGACGACCATTGTATGTTGAAACCATTGTATGTTGAGACAAGAACTCTATGGAAACCTAGTAATTGGTTCTAAAGGCACCAAAATGTCATCGAAAAATAGGAAAAAGTGAGAATTAAAGAAAAATAAGTAGATAACTAATAGAGATAAAGCAAATCCTTCCATATAAAAGTAGGAAATATCTGCTGGGAGCTTTAAATCACTGTCTATGTCAGTGTTTCCCAAGCAGGGAGCCTCCAGCTGTTGCAAAACTACAACTCCCAGCATGCCCGGACAGCCAAAGGCTGTCCGGGCATGCTGGGAGTTGTAGTTTTGCAACAGCTGGGGGCACCCTGCTTGGGAAACACTGGTCTACGTAGAGGACAGGAGCTTCTTTGGGGGTCCTGTACAGAACACGCAATGTACTAAAAATAGTAATGGAGTCTGGTGTCCAAAGGAGCAGCTAACCCTGGCACAGGTAAAGTGTACAGAACATCTAATACCTCCTGTACTGTAGGGGGCGCTATCAGACACCAGTCAGTGCATACGCTTCAGTAATACAGGGGTTGTACCAGTGAATGCCCATTCTGATTGGTCAGTTCTTCCGGTCATTGACACGTTTCACAGATCTGGACTGTCTGTACATTGTACGTTGAGTCTGGTTTTAACTTACGATGGTCCAGAAAAGACCATTGTATGTTGAAACTATTGTATGTTGAGGCCATTGTAAGTTGGGATCACTGTATATATAAAAAAAAAGAAGATCATGTGGTTTGTTAGAACCTTCCGGCCTGTCATATGTCACATGTATTAGATCTGAATGGCCCTATGGATACATTTAGCATAAACCCCCATAGCTTTGCTCTATAAGTATAATAGTGTCAGTATATGAGCGCACTCTGCCATGATAACAGGCCGGTACTGAAGCCGGTGTAGGAAGTGTCCTTCCGGTAACAATATGATCATGATAAAATCGACCTCAATGACTCCAGAAAAATTAGTCAGATTTCTGCCTGTAAAAGCGTTGAAAAAAAGTCGTAGAGATTTAAGCAATGTAGACAAGTGTTGTAATGGGTATTTGCATTCGGCCGGCCGCTCTGTAAGGCAATGCAATTACTTTTCCCTTAACATGTGGCACGTAAGATAACTGAGATCAAAGAGATCAATTTATCCCCCAAATATGGCGGCTTCGGTATCAGATCAGAAATTTTTGTGAAAAGGTTGTATTGAAAGGGAACTTGTACTGTTCATGGCGTGTATACTCAAAAATCCTAGTCTTTTAATCCCTTAAAGGGGTACTCTGCTGCCCCAGCATTCAGATTTTTTTTTTCCTAATGCTTGGAGCGGAAGGCGGGGGTTTGTGACGTCACGGCCCGCCCCCTCAATGAAAGTCTATGGGAGGGGGCGTGGCGGCTGCCACACCGGCTCCCATAGACTTGCATTGAGGGGGCATGGCATGATGTCACAAGGGGTGTGGCCGTGATGTCACGACCCCTGCCGCCCACACCCAGCGTTCTAAACGAACGCCGGGTGCTGCACAGATTCTGTGGGGGTCCCAGCTTCGGGACCCCCACGATCAGGCATCTTATCCCCTATCCTTTGGATAGGGGATAAAATGTCTAGGGGCGGAGTACCCCTTTAAGGCATTGTTTCCCAACCATTCTGCCTCCAGCTGTTGCAAAACTACAACTCCCAGCATGCCCGAATATACACCTCCCTCTAGCTCTTACTATATACTGCTGCTGCTATCTCTATAGGATCAGGGTAAACAGTCGCGAGCGAGCAGCTTGATGTCAGGATAGATGAAACTGTTGCTGGCTCGGCCTCCTCCTGTGGGATGAGCGTGCGGACAAGCAGTTCCTGTGATTGACAGTCTGTTTCAATTGGAGTTTCGGAGCCTGCAGTAGTTGAGAGAGATGGGGGTGTACTCTGGTGGGGTACACCAGGAAGTCTAAATGCATTTCGGGGTTCAGTCCTTGTAGTTTGGGGTGCAGTCCTTGTAGTACGGGGTGCAGTCCTTGTAGTTTGGGGTGCAGTCCTTGTAGTTCGGGGTGCAGTCCTTGTAGTTCGGGGTGCAGTCCTTGTAGTTCTGGGTGCAGTCCTTGTAGTTCGGGGTGCAGTCCTTGTAGTTTGGGGTGCAGTCCTTTTAGTTCAGGGTACAGTCCTTGTAGTTCGGGGTGCAGTCCTTGTAGTTCGGGGTGCAGTGCTTGTAGTTCAGGGACAAGTCCTTGTAGTTCGGGGTGCAGTCCTTGTAGTTCGGGGTGCAGTCCTTGTAGTTCGGGGTGCAGTCCTTGTAGTTCAGGGACAAGTCCTTGTAGTTCAGGGTGCAGTCCTTGTAGTTTGGGGTGCAGTCCTTGTTGTTCAGAGTGCAGTCCTTGTAGTTCGGGGTGCAGTCCTTGTAGTTTGGGGTGCAGTCCTTGTAGTTCGGGGTGCAGTCCTTGTAGTTCGGGGTGCAGTCCTTGTAGTTCAGGGACAAGTCCTTGTAGTTCGGGGTGCAGTCCTTGTAGTTCAGAGTGCAGTCCTTGTAGTTCGGGGTGCAGTCCTTGTAGTTCAGGGTGCTGTCCTTGTAGTTCGGGGTGCAGTCCTTGTAGTTCGGGGTGCAGTCCTTGTAGTGATGCTTGTAGTATCTTTTTGCTTATACAGCCTCTACAGTTTTCTGTATGAGCGCTAGTTTCTCTCAGCCTAGCATTAGCATGCATCAGCTACTGGAGAAGCGGCAAGGACTGAACTCCGAACTGCCGACACGCTCCTTACAATAGGCGTGAATTGAGGGGCGTGGCCGTGACATCATGACCACTGCCACCGGATGCCACATTTGTTTAGAACTACGGGTGCTGCAGGAGATTGCGGGGGGCCCCAGCAGCAGGATCCCCTTGATCAGATATCTTATCCCCAATCCTAGGGGATAAGATGTCTAGCAGTGGAGTACCCCTTTTAGGGTGTGTTTGCGCCAGAAATGTGTTAACATCACTGGTTTGAGCATTTAATGGTTTAAGCATTGTTGGAATAGAGACTCCTTGCATTTATTTCCAGTATTGTCTTATGTTCTTCTCTACTGTTTATTTTGGTTGTGGGAGCCATGACTGGGCTGGGACCGTGCCATAGGGAGGAGCAGAGCTAGATATCATTGTACAGATATATAGTAGTTATACACCTCTCCTGAGGCTGTGTTCACACATTGCAATTCTTGCAGCATTTTTTTTGTTTGTTTGTTTCTGCCATTATTTCCCAAAATCGTGGCAGAAAGGTTCTATTTTACCATAATAGTGCAAATTACTGTCATTATTGTGATTGTCAGTCAAATTGCTTTCCCCTTATGCAATAGTTCTCAAAATAACGCACTTTGAGTAAGAAAACGCATCAAAACTAACCTCAACCCACTTATGAGTCTAATGAGTTCCCATGGGTAAGCTCCAGCACCAGCAGCTTAATGAGATTCCCAGGTACAGTGATCAAATGCCACACCCTCAGCCAGAGCATTTATGGCAAAGGAAGACAGCATTAGGAAATTAACTCACAGATGAAACTACAATAAGTATGGCTCCATATCCATGCCTGCCACATCAGCCAAAATAGGTGGGCACAAGAGAGGGTGGTCTGCATGCATACTGTATGGTGTACCAAAAATCTGCAACGCGTAAAACGTGATTCAGTAATCTACTTTGTTATAAACAATTTATTATATAAAATCTTTTTTTTTTCTTCAGAGTAGCTGAAATTTAGATTTGTTCTCTTCATCTTTCCAGAGAAGCTGCAATGTTAAGCAAATCAAAATTAATTTGATCTTCAGAATGAATTTTATCCTTTTTTTTACTGTTAATGATTTCATATTTTAGCCGCAGAGCCGCATTTCTTCACCGCTTCATGAATCTATAGGACGATCCATACAATTTGACTTTTTAATGCTACAAGTCTTTGTGTCTCCTGTCTTAAGGATTCTGACCACATATTAGGAGAAATTTATCTACTTTATATCATTTATAAATTCTTGTTCTTTGGCATTCCCTGCGTGTTTCTCCAAAATTGACATACATTGATTTTAGTAGATTATTAGCATTGTATGTCGTTTTACAGTTTTATATACTTGAACGTAGGATATAAATGTAAATGTCCAGATTCTGACTACTTCATATTTTATCCTTTACAAGAACTTCCTTGCGGTTGAACGAATTTCGGGCTGACGTGTTTCGCTTCCGACTTGAGATCACTTTAAAATTCATGTATGGCTAGGAGCTACGCCGAAAAAGATCGCTTGACAATTTGCCAATCAGTTATGAATACATTATAAGTGGCTATGAATCATACATTACCCAGGAAGAGGAACAACTGCCAATAGTTCATTTACAAGGTTCTGGATACATTAATCATTTTTATAGTGTTACTGGTTTTTCAACTAATTTGTGTAAAATTGGGATTTCCCAGCTGAAATAGGCAGAAAAAGGAGCAAAAGCAGTGGATAATTTTATATAATGCAACTGTAAAATACACCCAAAATTTAAAGGGGAGTTAGCAAAAATATATATCCAATGTTAGACTGGCCGCCAGGGTTCTAGATGAGACTCAGGACTCTGATTTTACATGGATGCCAAAAAGTTATTGTGCTCCTTGACTGATACTTGGGTTGCCACGCAGGTGCTACGAACTTGCCATGCTTTTAGCCCCCCCCCCCCCCGGTGACATCCCTTCTCAGCAATTGAATGACAGCCTATTTTGCCTATCTGGCCTAAGTCAATCAGCAGCAGTGCCTGGTGAAGATTTAAAATGGACACCTACTCAGTCCTATGTCTGTTATTTTGGATTCTTCCCTTCACTCCTGTCCCCGTTTCTTTGTGCTGTTACCTGTTACTTGACCTCTGCTTGTGTCCTGACCTTCTGTGCCTTATGACTTTGTATTTCACAACCCTCCAGATTTGACTCTCACTTGTCCTGACTTTGCTTCTGATTTTGTAGTACACTTCTCTCTAGGTTTTGACTCACTGGCTTGTCCATGGTTAATCACTTGTCTGCTGATTTGGTACTGTTTTCCTTGATGTTATCTACATTTCGTTAAATTGTTAAGGGCTACTGTTTACGTTGGATTGTAAGTAGGTAATGACAGTGGTTTGGGACAAGCTCAGATCTGCATTGCTTCCTACCTGCTGTGCAGTTCTATAGAACAGAAACAGTTCTACCTGATGAAGAGGCAAGTATTAGCCTCAAAATGTGTTGCCTTGATAAAACTTTATAAGTGTAACACTTGTCAGACATCTCTACCTATTATACTGGTATACCTGGATTTTTCCTTCCTTTTTGCTCCCTGCGTAATGTGACATTGGGAGCAATGTTGGTTCCTCCTAAGCTTTGGCAAAGAGGGTGAAATCAAACATGGATCTTTGCCAGTGCCTTTTCCCAGAGGGGAAGGAGAGGTTTGGAGGTTTGAGGGTTAGGGGGTTTGGGGGTTTGGGAGTTTTGGGGGGCTCTTCTTTAGGAGAATTGCTTGTGATAGACCACGTTCTTTTTTTGTGTAACACATTTGCACTTTTTATGCACCTGAGTAATAGACCTCTTTAAAAAGAAAACAAAAAAGGGTTCTAGAGGATAGGTTCTAATTAAATATTAAATTCCTAAGGTCCAGTAGAAGACAATCCCACTGAAGACAATCACTTGTCACTATGGTCTACATCATATGGGATTAGTCACAAACGTGTTGTTGAATATTCAGGAGGGTGGACTCTCAAAACAGTTTTCTTATGTCGTCCCAAGGAACCCCATTCCAACATAGCATATAGTACACCGGTATAAATAATACTCTAAATTTGTAATGGGCTTAGCATAACCATAACCAGTGCACCACTAATAACAAAGTATAAACTAATTCTGAATGTTTCACCTAACCCTAAGTTAGAATTCCCTCCCTGTGTATCTAGAGATGCTGGAATTTGTTGTTCCACACGAGCTGGAGAACCATCAGCCATCTACGCCTCTCAAAGTTAATTGAAATCCTCATCTGCCGCAGTGTGAAAGTATCAGGACGATGATGAAATAAATGAGTAATGTGGGAGAATAGGAATGGTCGGCCTCATCAGTAATTGATTTTAATTGGCGTCTCACATTCATTGACCTTTCTTCTCCAGAACATGAAATACCTACTGGTAGTTTAATTAAGGAGGAGCAGGGGACGCTTATCTCCCCACCTTTGACCCTTATACAGATATCCCCTCTGGACTCCTTAATATTGTTTTTTAAGACTACTCAGCTCTTTTACTCATTCTGAATGTGAATGATCTGTCAATGTGTTCTGCAGCCAAAGGAAGTTATAAGCTACATGGAGGATAATGCGCCCCTACTGTCAATTTTAAAGGGGTTATCCAGCTTAGAAAAATGTATCCTCTATCCAAATGATAGGAGATAAGTGTCAGAGTGTCGGGCAGGAGATCGACACAGCTACTTTCATGGGGAGAGCCAGGGCGTCGGGCAGGAAATCGCGGCCAGTCCCAGTAGTCGGACAACCCCCCCCCCCCCCACGATCTGACACATTTCCTCTATCCTTTGCATAGGGGATACATTTTTCTAAGCTGGACTACTCTTTTAAGAATATTAGCCATCAATGAGGATTGGACCAGGGGTGTAGCTAAAGGAGACACAGTTGCACCAGGCTATGGTACCTTGTGACCTTAGGGAGTCCAACAAGCCATGCAAAGCTCTATGGGAACAAAGTATGCAATGAAGCTTCTCTCCAGAAGTATAAAAATAACTTGCTCCACAGTGCCACCTATTGAAGGTCCTCCTGGAGATGAGCTACTTTGCATACCTCTTCCACCTAAGAAGACATCACTGCTCTTTTTGTGTCACTAGGATTAGGTCAGAGTGCGGTAGCCCTCCTCAGTGTCCCTCCTGCCGGTCCAGGGGAGGTGTGCGTGGCCATTAGGTTCCTCACCTCCCTTCCTATCCCCTGGTATCCCTGCTTCAGCAAAGATGTCAACCGGTTTTAGAAGGTTCCTCTGTGGACATCTGGGCTAACGCCTAATTGGACGACAGGAGCACTTTCTGTCCCTTAGTAGCTGCGTTACCTGGAACCTTGCAGATTTCTTTAGACCCAAGGTGAAGTGTTTGGTTTCTTGGGGCCTCTCTCCTTTGGGAGAAGGGCGAATAATGATTACTCTGAGACAGCACAGCCATTCAAAGTGAATCATATATTACAGCGATAAGGGGACCTCTTTGTGGTTCGGGCAGCGTGCAACTTGTGACAGATTCCCTTTAAAAGGAATGTCTTAGGCTGCATTTACATCACGATTGGGGCATGTGGCAGCCATATACGGCTGCCACATGCCCCAATCATGCTGTAAATGCAGCCTAAGACATTCATTTTAAAGGGAATCTGTCACAAGTTGCATGCTGCCCGAATCCCATTCATTTCAATGAGCCTAATGGAGTCAGCCAGTGACTCCGGTTGGCTAATTTTTTTTTTTACTGTATCCATTTTTATTGCTGGACTGAAAACTGTGGACTGCTGCGCTTTGAGTCCGGCAACAAAAATGGATACGGTCTAAAAAATTACCCAAACAAAGTCACTGGCTGACTTCATTGCGCTCATTGAAATGAACGGAGCATGGCGGGGATACGGCAGTAGCCGGTTTTCAAATTCACCCGCCGGACACAGATGCAGAATGCCAGGGTGGTGCGAGTACGGCGGGAAAATGGCAGCGACTGGCTTTCAAATTCACGCGCCGGATCAAGATGCCGGTACGGCGTCGGTACGGCAGGGATAGAGCAGTGGCAGGTTTTCAAATTCTCCCGCGGGATCCGTATGCCTCATGCCCCAATCGTGAAGTGAATGCATGCTTAGGGTAGAAAGACATTGCTGCATATTTCAGAAACAGTGCCACTCTTTTTCTATTGGCTAAGTCTGGTACTGCACCCTCGTGCTATAAATGGTATTGAGTTGCAATAACATACACTGCCCAATGACATGGAAGGCGCTGTTTCTAGTAAGAAACCTTCCTCTATTCATTTTATTTCCACCCCTACCTAAAACGGTTGTACAGCACTGTATATCTTATACTGTAATGTAACCGGTCCTATAACTACGCCATATAACTACTACCCCTCCCTGTTCCAAGACTATCGCATTTTATGCCAACTGAAAGCCGTCGAAGCAAATCCTTGAAGATACCAGAACGATAGGTGTCAGTAAGAAATCTTATTGAAGAATTTAATGGAAAGAACCCCGGCCCCGGCTTATTAGTTATTAATTTGTGATGTGTAAATGAGTCTTTTAGTGATGTCCATTCAGACCGAGGGTTTGAAATGCTAATATTCTTGTGACTTTGCTATTTCAAAAACCAGTGTTTGCAGTATCAGTCATTGCCACAGATATGTGTGTCGACTGGAGATAAATGGAGGAAATAATGACATTCTATTGACCATGAAAGGTTTAAAACACTTCAAAAGGAGAAAAAAAATATTGTTGGGGGGAAATGAAGGGGTTAATCCCATTAATGGATAAAGAAGTTTAATACAGAACAGCAAATGCAATTTCATCTATATGTCTACTGTGTGTCCAAGCTAAGCGGGATGAACCCTTCATAGACTTAGCTGGTCACCAGTGTATTATTGGGGGTCTTTGTAGAATGTTGTAAAATATTGGGGCTACAATGTGGGCAACCAGCTGAGATCTGGGACTTGAATATGCTTTGCTATATACATGCACATCCCCATATGGCGAGTTAAAAGGGTACTCCGCCCCTAGACATTTCCTTTGGATAGGGGATAAGATGTCTGATCGCAAGTGGCCCGCCGCTGGGGACCCCCATGATCTCCACCCTTCACTAGGTGTTCGTTTAGAGCGTCGGGTGCAGCACCAGAGGCTCGTGACGTCACAGCCATGCCCCACTCGTGATGTCATGACCACGCCCCCTCAATGCAAGTCTATGGAAGGGGGCGTGATGGCCGTCACGCCCCCTTCCATAGACTTGCATTGAGGGGGCGTGGCCGTGACGTCACGAGCCTCCGCCCTGCATCGCCAGTCATCCGGAATGGAGTGAAGTTCGCTCCGTGCACCGGATGTCTGGGCTGCCGCAGCCGAGATCGCAGGGGTCCCCAGCAGCGGGACCCCCGCGATCAGACATCTTATGCCCTATTCTTTGGATAGGGGATAAAATGTCTAGGGGTGGAGTACCCCTTTAATGGCTCCATAATATACACTGAACAAATGTAACAGCCAACAACAGGGCTAGATTCCTGTGAGGAAAAAATGGGCAAGTGCCAAAGACCCTCTACCATCTGGGACAAGGGTATCAAACTCATTGCTATTAATATTGGTTTACTTCATAATATACTACTTAGTATACATTTTGATCAAACTGTATAAGCCCAGTTGCCACTTCTCAGCCACCCAATTGAAGTGGGTGTCTAATTTAAAATTGTTTACCACCGGGAGACCACCACCGCCATAACACCAGTACCCATAGGAGGAATGAGCTAGTTGTCTGGCAGCCCCACTACTAACAAATAACCTCCGTCTCTGGGCCATGCCACCCCACAGACACAGTGTCCCCTCAGCAATGGCTGCCACACAACCAGCGGAGAGTGGATTTGGCTTTGTCCCCCTGATGAAGCCAAATCCAGTGAAATATATGTCGGAGTAAGTATTCACTTGGTATAGGGTAACTATATGGCAGGAATTATTGCCTTTGATCAATTGTTGGTTGGTTTATTTGATTGTGCTGTATGAATTTGGTGCCATTGTTTCATTTCTGACAGTTTTTAAATCTGCTAGTATATTATTTGTATATATTTGACACTCATTTTATGCACTTTAAACTTACTTTTCTATTTGCATTTAATCATTTATGCCAAGATTTATTTGGCTCCCCGGGGAATTCATCTATGTGTGTGTGATGGTGCCTATTATTTCTCTAAATTGTTTTTATTCTTGTTATATTAAAGGAGAAGTATCATGCAGAAATACTTATGAATAGGGGATAGGTTTTAGACTGTGGGGGATCCGACCGCTTGGACCCTCTGCGATCTCCGGCACGGGACCTCTACTCTCCCCAGGAACGGAGCGTGTCGACCCCTGCACAAAGCGGTGGCTGACACACCCCACCATGTCACCTGTCCTCGGGGGGCTCCGGCGCGTCCTCTTCGGGATCCCCTGCGTCGTCAGCGCTCTCCATCGTCGTCATCACGTCGCTGCGCACGCCGTCCCGTCATCCAATAGGAGCGGCGTGCGTAACGACGTGATGGCGGCGACGGAGAGTTAGGATGCCGGGGAAGCAGAGACCTTGCCGGACGGCAGGGACACGTGAGTATAACCTCCATTACCAGTGGTCTTCAACCTGCGGACCTCCAGATGTTGCAAAACTACAACTCCCAGCATGCCCGGACAGCCGTTGGCTGTCCAGGCATGCTGGGTGTTGTAGTTTTGCAACATGTGGAGGTCCACAGGTTGTAGACCACTGTCCTATACTTTACATTGCACGGATCCCTCAACATACGATGGTTTCAACAAACGGTGGTCCATTTGGAACGGATTACCATCGTATGTTGAGGGACCACTGTATCCACAAGGGGGCAGTCTACACCATCAGACCCACATGAAAGGCTTCTCACCCAACCAACCAGCTACCTTTAAAGGGGTACTCCGCCCCTAGACATCTTATCCCCTATCCAAAGGATAGGGGATAAGATGTCAGATCGCCGGGGTCCCGCTGCTGGGGAGCCCCGGGGATTGCTGCTGCAGCACCCCACTATCATTACTGCACACAGCGAGATCGCTCTGCACGTAATGACGGGCAATACAGGGGCCGGAGCATCGTTACGTCACGGCTCCGCCCCTCGTGACGTCATGGCCCGCCCCCGTCAATACAAGTCTATCGGAGGGGGCGTGGCGGTCGTCACGCCCCCTGCCATAGACTTGCATTAAGGGGACGTCATGAGGGGCGGAGCCATGACGTCACGCTGCTCCGGCCCCTGTATCGCCCGTCATTACGCACAGAGCGAACTCGCTCTGTGCAGTAATGATGGCGGGGTGCCGCAGCGGCGATCCCGGGGGTCCCCAGCAGCGGGACCGCGGCGATCTAACATCAGATCCCCTATCCTTTGATCCTAAGATGCCAGGGGCGGAGTACCCCTTTAACATGTGGGACTCCAATCTGTTAGCTGATTTGCCTAATGGAGTATGCTAAATCTTAGGCATGTTTGCCCCTAAAGCATTATGAATTACATTGTGCTAATTAAAAACAATACACTGAAATGCTTGACTGTTTCCAGATAATATAGTAGTCACTTTTTTTCTGGCCCTTGATTTTAGCTTTGTTCTGTTTTAGTCCTGTTGCTTTCAGTTCTGACTTGTTACTTTAAATTACCATGCCTTTGCAGTTCTGACCCATTTATCTAAATTTTAGCCTCATCCTGTCTGGCTTATGATCTGTCTGTACCAATGGTTGGTTTTATCCTGACTTGCTTTCTGACCTGTTTGTGGTTTGTACTGCACCACAGTATAGGTCCTGATCCATTTATTTGGCCCTTATCTGGGGTGTTTTCTGTTCTGTCTAGCTTTTCACCTCAACCTGTACCCTGACTTCTATACTGGCCTATTTGTGTATTTTAGTCCGCCATGGTATGTTTTCTGATCCATTGCCTTTTGCTTTGCACCTATGCCTGGTGTGTTATGTGATCCTGTATCAGTGTATACTGATCTGTATAGTGTCCAGACTTTAGTTATCAGTTCACTCATCTTTATTCCTGGTAAACCTGCTACTATATCTACCTTAAGTCCTGTTTGTCATTACTCTTGTACCTGCCGTATTATAACTGCAGTTATATATTATCCTGGTTCCCTGTGCGTGTTCTTGCTTGTTTACCCTTCGTATTCTGACCTGTTTCTCTGACCTCTGTACACCTCTGATTATTATTCTGACTTGTGACACTCCTGCACTTAGCGCAGGGACCACCATCCAGTTGTGGATCCACTTTATCGGGTGGATATGCAAGTAGACAGGAAACGGGGTTGTGGGTGAGCTCAGGCCCATACTATTCCGACTGACATGGCAGAATTTAAGAGCCCACATACTTGCATTGGTGCCACTTCTCGGCATTGATCCCTGTTTGCCATAGTGGACCTGATGCCAGGACCTTCTCTGCCAGTCCAAGATTCTGCAGTGGAGTCAACAATTTTTGGTTTCCATACCAAGCATCCGCATCCAGGTGGTCATCATGGTGGCCACTTAAGTATTTTTTGTATTTTGTTTATCATATTTTTGCCTATTTATGATTATAGAGGCCCCTCTTTAAATGGGGGAGGTTCTGTAACAATCACACCTAATCAGGCTTTGCATATTGCGCTCTGGTCAGTTAGGAGTTACAGGCCTGGGTCAATCAGCAGCTGAGGCGGGGTATGTGATTCCTCTTTGGTTTTTGATTTTCAGCTTTGTTCTGTTTTAAAGTCTTTTTAGTGTGATTTAGCCATGGCTTTGTAAAGCTGACCCGTTTATCTAGTTTTTAGACTTGTCCTGTTTGTCTTGTGGTCTGTCTGTACTAATGGTCAGTTTTATCCTGTCTAATTTGTATCTGTAACCTGAACCTGAATCCTGATTTGTATTCTGACCTGTTTGTGTTTTGTACTTCACCGCAGTATAGGTCCTGACCCATTTTGCTTTCCCCCTATACTTGATGTGTTTCTGTGTTTAGTCTTGTGTGATCTAGTACCAGTGTATCCTAATCTATATAGTGTTCTCTCTTCAGATACCTGTTCACTCACCTTTATTCCTGGATGACCTGCTGCTATATCTTCCTTAAAGGGGTAGTCCACTGGCCAACGTTCAAAACATTTAGTTCCCAATGCTGTGTTGACCATGCCCCCTCGTGCCATCAGACCATGCCCCATCACTGCAAGTCTATGCCCCCTCCCATAGACTTGTATTGAGGGGGCGTGGCATGATGTCACGAGGGGGCATGGTCGACTCCTGCAGTGCCCCTTTAAGTCCTATTTTGTCATTACACTTATTTCTCCCATATTACTTTAGTCCTAAACCTGTTAGTCAGTTTTCTGTATACCTGCCATTATATCTTCCTGACACCAGTTGGTCAGCACTATACATACCTGTGGTTATATATCATCCTGGTTCCCTGTTTGTTCTTGCTTGTTTACCCTTTGTACCTGTTTCCCAACCTCCAAGCAGTTTTGTTTTTACTTGTGACGCCCCTGCACTTTATGTAGCACAGTTGTAGATCCGCTGTCTAGGGGGAATACACAAGTAGGCAAGGCTGCAATATTCCCTGCCCTACATGACAGAGGGACCCTCCTTCAATAACTTTGACCTAAAAGGGCACTTGTAACTGGCGCTTCGTACAAATCCTATTAAACGAAGGATTAAAAGAAGGATTCAGAATGCATGCCATGAGGTCCTATGCACCAGCCCTATGTCACATATGACCTTTGGCCTATGGTTTATACTACATGTTGTAACAGTAAATTGCTTCACCTATACAGGACCAGGACCACCCTATGAGATGCTCGCTATGGTGCACCCTATAGTCTATGCTTGGCCTTGATTATTCTGGAAAAAAAAAAAAAAAAACTCTCGTAGATGTCTTACTTGTATACCTGGCATTCACTGGTAGTTTCCTCTTAATTTGCATTTTCCTATGAAGCCTGAACACTATTTACCTGTATAATTGAAATTAATCACAGAAAATCCCTTTATTTTGTTTTGATGGTCGGTGAAGGTACGAGGGTAAAAAAACAAAATCCCAAAAGAACGGTAATGTGCGCGCTCATCAATTTCCTACAGCAGAGTTTTATTTCTCACAACTTCTGCATACTTTAAAGTAAAAACTCATTTAAAGTTTACCCATAAAAAATAATGCATTACTTTATGGCGCCGCGCCATTCCTTGTCCGCGTCGAAAACCTCAGCAAACAAAGTTGTATTTTATTCTCCGGGTTTCGGCAGGATGACTATTGGCCTGTAAAGTATTCCATTTACACCGGGCTAAACATTTATTAACATCCAAGTTTAATTGGTAGGAGACGGCCATTATTTATTGTCTTTGTACTTAGATTTAAAGGTTCTATTAAGCTTTACCGCCCCGGTGATGGCAGCCGGCATATGGCTAGTGCTATTATTGTTCCACAACACTCTGCATAAAACTCTTTGGAGTTTTAGTGTCAGGCCCAAGGGGTGTAACTAATGACTAAGTGGGAATCAGAAATATGTTTTACATATTGGATGTCACCATAAAACTAATGAAAGATGTGTTTCCTTATTGCTTTTGCTTTATTGGATGCCTTCAGTCCATACTTCATGTTGACTAAATCGAGAAGCTTGCTGTGACGCTTAAAGTCTCTGAAACCCATTTTGTTAGTCTGATGCAAACCCTGTGTGAAGTCCATGGCCATACTCCGGTGCCTGGTATCTACATTTTCTATTTGCATCTTCCCTAGATGTTCCTGGAATGGCTACGTTCAATTTGCTACATCGACGAAAGTCTTCAGAACCCAACAGGACGTCCAACATCTACCAATTCAAGCAGATCTTCATAACCAAGAAGGCCTGGATATATACCACTCTGTAGATTTTGAGAAACAGAAAGACCTACAGATTAAGACCTTTAGAGATATATATATATATATATATATATATATATATATAAATCCAAAAATAAGCAGCACATCAAGAAAGATGAAGTTCTGTAGGCAGGGTGCCCGCATGCTGGAGCCACGGTCCTCTGGTTCCTTGGTAATAATAGTAGTAATATGCAGCACACGGAAATGTCATGCAAAGTGCTTTATTCCATGTGGTACAAAAGCGACGTTTCGCCGGCCTCACGCCAGCATTCTCAAGAATTCTGGCGTGAGGCCGGAGAAACGTCGCTTTTGTACCACATGGAATAAAGCACTTTGCATGACATTTCGGTGTGCTGCATATTACTACTATATATATATATATATATATATATATATATATATATACAGTGACCCCTCGACCTACGATGGCCCCGACATACGATCATTTCAGCATACGATCACTCTCAGAGGCCATCGCAACTTGAAGGCAGCATCAACATACGATGCTTTTGTATGTCGGGGCCATCGCATAAACGGCTATCCGGCAGCACAGACTGCTTCAGCTGCCACTGGATAGCCGTTTACGGTGCCCCGTGTGGTCCGCTGACGATCACTTACCTGTCCTCGGGGCTCCGGCGCGTCCTCTTCTGGATCCCGTGCATTGTTGGCGCTCTCCATCGTCGTCATCACGTCGCTGCACACGCCGTCCCGTCATCCAATAGGAGCGGCGTGCGTGGTGACGTGATGGTGGCGACGGAGAGCGAGGATGACGGGGAAGCAGAGGCCTTGTTGGAGCGTCGGGGACACCACGGGGACGCGGCAACATCGATAGACGGCAACATCCCGGGCAGCGGTGACGGTCCGGAGCGGCGGGGACAGGTGAGTACAACTTCCTCTAACAGTGGTCTTCAACCTGCGGACCTCCAGATGTTGCAAAACTCCAACTCCCAGCATGCCCGGACAGCCGTTGGCTGTCCGGGCATGCTGGGTGTTGTAGTTTTGCAACATCTGGAGGTCCACAGGTTGTAGACCACTGTCCTATACTTTACATTGCACGGATCCCTCAACATGCGATGGTTTTAACAAACGATGGTCATTTTGGAACGGATTACCATCATATGTTGAGGGACCACTGTATATATTGTCACGATGCCGGCTGGCAGGTAGTGGACCCTCTGTGCCAGAGAGGGATTGGCGTGGACCGTGCTAGTGGACCGGTTCTAAGCCACTACTGGTTTTCACCAGAGCCCGCCGCAAAGCGGGATGGTCTTGCTGCGGCGGTAGTGACCAGGTCGTATCCACTAGCAACGGCTCACCTCTCTGGCTGCTGAAGATAGGCGCGGTACAAGGGAGTAGGCAGAAGCAAGGTCGGACGTAGCAGAAGGTCGGGGCAGGCAGCAAGGATCGTAGTCAGGGGCAACGGCAGAAGGTCTGGAAACACTGGCAAGGAACACACAAGGAACGCTTTCACTGGCACTAAGGCAACAAGATCCGGCAAGGGAGTGCAAGGGAAGTGAGGTAATATAGGGAAGTGCACAGGTGAAAACCCTAATTGGAACCACTGCGCCAATCAGCGGCGCAGTGGCCCTTTAAATCGCAGAGACCCGGCGCGCGCGCGCCCTAGGGAGCGGGGCCGCGCGCGCCGGGACAGAACAGACGGGGAGCGAGTCAGGTAGGGGAGCCGGGGTGCGCATCGCGAGCGGGCGCTACCCGCATCGCGAATCGCATCCCGGCTGGCAGCAGGATCGCAGCGCCCCGGGTCAGAGGACGTGACCGGAGCGCTGCAGCGGAGGGAGTGAAGCGAGCGCTCCGGGGAGGAGCGGGGACCCGGAGCGCTCGGCGTAACAGTACCCCCCCCCTTGGGTCTCCCCCTCTTCTTGGAGCCTGAGAACCTGAGGAGCAGACTTTTGTCAAGGATGTTGTCCTCAGGTTCCCAGGATCTCTCTTCAGGACCACAACCCTCCCAGTCTACTAAAAAAAAATTTTTCCCTCTGACCTTTTTGGCAGCCAAAATTTCCTTGACCGAGAAGACGTCCGAGGAGCCGGAAACAGGAGTGGGAGGAACAGATTTGGGAGAAAAACGGTTGAGGATGAGTGGTTTGAGAAGAGAGACGTGAAAGGCATTAGGGATACGAAGAGAAGGAGGAAGAAGAAGTTTATAAGAGACAGGATTAATTTGACACAAAATTTTGAAAGGACCAAGATAGCGTGGTCCCAACTTGTAGCTAGGGACACGGAAGCGGACATATTTAGCGGAGAGCCATACCTTGTCTCCAGGGGAAAAAACGGGGGGAGCTCTTCTTTTCTTATCCGCGAACCTCTTCATGCGTGAAGAAGCCTGTAAGAGAGAATTTTGGGTCTCTCTCCATATAATGGAAAGGTCACGAGAAATTTCATCCACAGCGGGCAGACCAGAGGGCAAGGGGGTAGGGAGGGGGGGAAGAGGGTGACGGCCGTACACCACGAAAAATGGGGATTTGGAGGAAGATTCAGAGACCCTGAAGTTATACGAGAATTCGGCCCATGGAAGGAGATCTGCCCAGTCATCCTGGCGGGAGGAAACAAAATGTCGCAAATAATCACCCAGGATCTGGTTAATTCTTTCTACTTGTCCATTGGACTGGGGATGATATGCAGAGGAAAAATTTAATTTAATCTTGAGTTGTTTACAGAGAGCTCTCCAGAATTTAGACACGAATTGGACCCCTCTATCCGAGACAATCTGCGTAGGCAACCCGTGAAGACGAAAAATGTGTACAAAAAATTGTTTAGCCAACTGAGGCGCAGAAGGAAGACCAGGAAGAGGGATGAAATGTGCCATTTTGGAGAATCGATCAACGACCACCCAAATAACGGTGTTGCCACGGGAAGGGGGTAAATCAGTAATAAAATCCATACCAATCAGAGACCAAGGCTGTTCGGGGACAGGCAGAGGATGAAGAAAACCAGCGGGCTTCTGGCGAGGAGTCTTATCCCGGGCACAGATAGTGCAGGCTCGCACAAAGTCCCCAACATCCGTCTCCAGAGTCGGCCACCAATAGAAGCGGGAGATGAGTTGCACAGATTTCTTGATGCCCGCATGACCTGCGAGATGGGAGGAGTGACCCCATTTGAGGATTCCGAGGCGTTGGCGTGGAGAAACAAAGGTCTTTCCTGGAGGAGTCTGCCTGATGGAGGCAGGAGAAGTGGAGATCAGGCAGTCAGGTGGAATGATGTGTTGCGGAGGGAGATCAACTTCTGAGGCATCCGAGGAACGAGAGAGAGCATCGGCCCTAATGTTCTTATCGGCAGGACGAAAGTGAATCTCAAAATTAAATCGGGCAAAGAACAGAGACCACCGGGCCTGGCGAGGATTCAGCCGTTGGGCCGACTGGAGGTAGGAGAGGTTCTTGTGGTCGGTGTAGATAATAACAGGAAATCTTGATCCCTCCAGCAGATGCCTCCATTCCTCAAGTGCTAATTTAATGGCTAGAAGCTCTCGATCCCCGATGGAGTAGTTCCTCTCCGCTGGAGAGAAGGTCCTAGAGAAAAAACCACAAGTGACAGCATGCCCGGAAGAATTTTTTTGTAGAAGAACAGCTCCAGCTCCTACTGAGGAGGCATCAACCTCCAATAGGAAGGGTTTGGAAGGGTCAGGTCTGGAGAGCACGGGAGCCGAAGAAAAGGCAGACTTGAGTCGTTTAAAGGAGTCTTCTGCTTGAGGAGGCCAGGACTTGGGATCAGCATTTTTTTTGGTTAAAGCCACGATAGGAGCCACAATGGTAGAAAAATGTGGAATAAATTGCCTGTAATAATTGGCGAACCCCAAAAAGCGTTGGATAGCACGGAGTCCGGAGGGGCGTGGCCAATTTAAGACGGCAGAGAGTTTGTCTGGATCCATCTGTAGTCCCTGGCCAGAGACCAAATATCCTAGAAAAGGAAGAGATTGGCATTCAAACAGACATTTCTCAATTTTGGCATAGAGTTGGTTGTCACGAAGTCTCTGAAGAACCATACGGACATGCTGGCGGTGTTCTTCTAGATTGGCAGAAAAAATTAGGATATCGTCCAGATATACCACAACACAGGAGTATAACAGATCACGAAAAATTTCATTGACAAAGTCTTGGAAGACGGCAGGGGCATTGCACAGTCCAAAGGGCATGACCAGATACTCAAAGTGTCCATCTCTGGTGTTAAATGCCGTTTTCCACTCGTCCCCCTCTCTGATGCGGATGAGGTTATAGGCGCCTCTTAAGTCCAATTTAGTGAAGATGTGGGCACCTTGGAGGCGATCAAAGAGTTCAGAGATGAGGGGTAAGGGGTAGCGGTTCTTAACCGTGATTTTATTAAGACCGCGGTAGTCAATGCAAGGACGTAGGGAGCCATCTTTTTTGGACACAAAGAAAAATCCGGCTCCGGCAGGAGAGGAGGATTTACGGATAAAGCCCTTTTTTAGATTCTCCTGGACGTATTCGGACATGGCAAGAGTCTCTGGGGCAGAGAGAGGATAAATTCTGCCCCGGGGTGGAGTAGTACCCGGGAGGAGGTCGATAGGGCAATCATAAGGCCTGTGAGGAGGTAGAGTCTCAGCTTGTTTTTTGCAGAAAACATCCGCGAAGTCCATATAGGCCTTAGGGAGACCGGTTACTGGAGGAACCACAGAGTTACGGCAAGGGTTACTGGGAACCGGTTTTAGACAGTTCTTGGAACAAGAGGACCCCCAACTCTTGATCTCCCCAGTGGACCAATCCAGGGTTGGGGAATGAAGTTGAAGCCAGGGAAGTCCAAGGAGAATCTCCGAGGTGCAATTGGGAAGGACCAAAAGTTCAATCCTCTCATGATGAGATCCGATGCTCATAAGAAGGGGCTCCGTGCGGAAACGTATGGTACAGTCCAATCTTTCATTATTTACACAATTGATGTAGAGGGGTCTGGCGAGACTGGTCACTGGGATGTTGAACCTGTTGACGAGAGAGGCCAAAATAAAATTTCCTGCAGATCCAGAGTCCAAGAAGGCCACTGTAGAGAAGGAGAAGGCAGAGGCAGACATCCGCACAGGCACAGTAAGACGTGGAGAAGCAGAGTAGACATCAAGGACTGTCTCACCTTTGTGCGGAGTCAGCGTACGTCTTTCCAGGCGGGGAGGACGGATAGGACAATCCCTCAGGAAGTGTTCGGTACTAGCACAGTACAGGCAGAGGTTCTCCATACGGCGTCGTGTCCTCTCTTGAGGTGTCAGGCGAGACCGGTCGACCTGCATAGCCTCCACGGCGGGAGGCACAGGAACAGATTGCAGGGGACCAGAGGAGAGAGGAGCCGAGGAGACGAAACGCCTCGTGCGAACAGAGTCCATATCTTGGCGGAGTTCCTGACGCCTTTCAGAAAAACGCATGTCAATGCGAGTGGCTAGGTGAATAAGTTCATGTAGATTAGCAGGAATTTCTCGTGCGGCCAGAACATCTTTAATGTTGCTGGATAGGCCTTTTTTGAAGGTCGCGCAGAGGGCCTCATTATTCCAGGACAATTCTGAAGCAAGTGTACGGAATTGTACGGCATACTCGCCAACGGAAGAATTACCCTGGACCAGGTTCAACAGGGCAGTCTCAGCAGAAGAGGCTCGGGCAGGTTCCTCAAAGACACTTCGGATTTCCGAGAAGAAGGAGTGTACAGAGGCAGTGACGGGGTCATTGCGGTCCCAGAGCGGTGTGGCCCATGACAGGGCTTTTCCGGACAGAAGACTGACTACGAAAGCCACCTTAGACCTTTCAGTGGGAAACAGGTCCGACATCATCTCCAGATGCAGGGAACATTGGGAAAGAAAGCCACGGCAAAACTTAGAGTCCCCATCAAATTTATCCGGCAAGGATAAGCGTATCCCAGGAGCGGCCACTCGCTGCGGAGGAGGTGCAGGAGCTGGCGGAGGAGATGACTGCTGAAGCTGTGGTAGCAACTGTTGTAGCATAACGGTCAGTTGAGACAGCTGTTGGCCTTGTTGCGCTATCTGTTGTGACTGCTGGGCGACCACCGTGGTGAGGTCAGCGACAACTGGCAGAGGAACTTCAGCGGGATCCATGGCCGGATCTACTGTCACGATGCCGGCTGGCAGGTAGTGGACCCTCTGTGCCAGAGAGGGATTGGCGTGGACCGTGCTAGTGGACCGGTTCTAAGCCACTACTGGTTTTCACCAGAGCCCGCCGCAAAGCGGGATGGTCTTGCTGCGGCGGTAGTGACCAGGTCGTATCCACTAGCAACGGCTCACCTCTCTGGCTGCTGAAGATAGGCGCGGTACAAGGGAGTAGGCAGAAGCAAGGTCGGACGTAGCAGAAGGTCGGGGCAGGCAGCAAGGATCGTAGTCAGGGGCAACGGCAGAAGGTCTGGAAACACTGGCAAGGAACACACAAGGAACGCTTTCACTGGCACTAAGGCAACAAGATCCGGCAAGGGAGTGCAAGGGAAGTGAGGTAATATAGGGAAGTGCACAGGTGAAAACCCTAATTGGAACCACTGCGCCAATCAGCGGCGCAGTGGCCCTTTAAATCGCAGAGACCCGGCGCGCGCGCGCCCTAGGGAGCGGGGCCGCGCGCGCCGGGACAGAACAGACGGGGAGCGAGTCAGGTAGGGGAGCCGGGGTGCGCATCGCGAGCGGGCGCTACCCGCATCGCGAATCGCATCCCGGCTGGCAGCAGGATCGCAGCGCCCCGGGTCAGAGGACGTGACCGGAGCGCTGCAGCGGAGGGAGTGAAGCGAGCGCTCCGGGGAGGAGCGGGGACCCGGAGCGCTCGGCGTAACATATATATATATATATATATATATATATACATATTTACCACCCAGTAGATTTTGATAATCAAGATGACCTCTAGATGAACACTTGAGTTTATATATATCTGATCTTGTTGACTTAGGGAATGATGATGACCCTAAGATAAAGACATAGACGAAGACCTGTAAGAGATATATGACATAAGTATCCCACCTCATATGACACAACTAACAGATCCAGAAAATCATCTATAACCAAGAGAAACTGTGGATCTATTGTTGATAGGGCCGGTGTGAGGTGTTTTTTTGCGCCCCTGTAGATCCATGCGTCCGCTCCTCCCCCAGCTCTCCGAACATTTCCGAAGCTAGAGCTGGGGCAAGGGGAGGAAGGAGGTACATGCCCCCTCCCTGAGCTCGGCTGGACGCAGATCTCCACGGCACGCCCCCTCCCTGAGGACATAGATCGCCACGGCAGATCCCTCCCTCATCTCCCCGAGCTGAGGACGTAAATCTCCACGGCAGGTCCCTCCCTCATCTCCCCGAGCTGAGGACGTAAATCTCCACGGCAGGTCCCTCCCTCATCTCCCCGAGCTGAGGACGTAGAGCAGTGCTCCCAATGAGCTCTATGTGTAAAGGGGGACATACTGTATGGGCTCTTTAGCCCATGCAGTATGTCCCCCTTTAGCCTGTGCAGTATGTCCTCCTTTAGCTCGTACAGTATGTCCCCCTTTACAAATAGAGCTCATTGGGAGCACTGCTCTATGTCCTCAGGGAGGGGACATGAGGGAGGGGACCTGCCGTGGAGATTTACGTCCTCAGGGAGGGGAGATGAGGGAGGGGCCTGCCGTGGCGATCTATGTCCTCAGGGAAGGAGCGTGCCGTGGAGATCTGCCTCCAGCCGAGCTCAGGGAGGGGAGATGAGGGAGGGGGCGTGAACCTCCTCCCTCCCCTTGCTCTGCCCTCCGGACGCATGGATCTACGGGGGCGCAAAAAACCACCTCACACCGGCTCAGTCTATAGGCAAAATAGGCAGCCACCTAGAGCGCCCTCTTGAGGTAGGCGCTGCACTGCCCACCGCCAGAAACTTAGCCAGCCAGTATCCAAACCACCTGCTCACAGCCAGGACCAATCCACCATTTCTGGAGATTACACAAGGAGCAGGTTTTACAGTGTGTCACCCCAGTAGTAAGGAGATTACATGAGGAGGAGGCTTGTTACAGTGTGTCACCCCAGTAGTAAGGAGATTACATGAGGAGGAGGCTTGTTACAGTGTGTCACCCCAGTAGTAAGGAGATTACATGAGGAGGAGGTTTGTTACAGTGTGTCACCCTAGTAGTAGAGAGATTACATGAGGAGGAGGTTTGTTACAGTGTGTCATCCCAGTAGTAAAGTGATTACATGAGGAGGAGGTTTGTCACAGTGTGTCACCCCAGTAGTAAGGACATTACATGAGGAGGAGGTTTGTCACAGTGTGTCACCCCAGTAGTAAGGAGATTACATGAGGAGGAGGTTTGTCACAGTGTGTCACCCTAGTAGTAAGGAGAGTACATGAGGAGGAGGTTTGTTACAGTGTGTCACCCTAGTAGTAAGGAGAGTACATGAGGAGGAGATTTATTACAGTGTGTCACCCCAGTTGTAAGGAGATTACATGAGGAGGAGGTTTGTTACAGTGTGTCACCCCAGTAGTAAGGAGATTACATGAGGAGGAGGTTTGTTACAGTGTGTCACCCCAGTAATAAGGTGGGGTTTGTCAATAGGCAGAGACAATGGGTGAGGTCAAGGGGGTGGCAAAATTAGTTTTCGCATAGGGTGACAAAAATCCTTGCACCAGCCCTGCTTGTTGAATATGACTCGATACACACTGAGTATACCGAGGACCTACAGATTTTAGAGAGACCTGTACAAACAGAACTATGAAGTCCTTCAGACCGGACCATTTTGGTAGATTTTACATATAATGATGATGTATAGTTTTTAGGTTGATAGTATTAGTGGTGCATCCGTTTGACTGTATTAAAGGGGTATTCCGACCAAATACATCTCCTATCAAAAGGATAGGGGATACGATGTCTAATCGTGGGGGGTCAAACCCTGGGACCCCCCTGCAATCTCCGTGCAGCCCCCGCACTCTATGCGGGGCTGCTTCTCCAGTCTTGGAAACGTCTGTGTTTCCAGGGACTGAAGACGTGACGCAACGCCCTCTCATGACGTCACACCACGCCCCCTCCATTCATGTCAATGGGAGGGGGCGTGATAGCCCAGGGTCCCGGCTATCATTAGCAGCTGGGACTGACCCGGTATGATGCGGGGTCACGGCGTCACCCCGTTTTAAATACCGGGAACGGGCGCAGGGCGTACAGGTACGCCCTGATTCCTTAAGAGGTTAAAGGGGTACTCCGGTGGAAAACTTGATTTTAAATCAACTGGTGCCAGAAAGTTAAACAGATTTTTAAATTACTTCTATTAAAAAATCTTAATCCTTCCAGTACTTATTAGCTGCTGAATACTACTGAGGAAATTATTTTCTTTTTGGAACACAGAGCTCTCTGCTGACATCATGACCACAGTGCTCTCTGCTGACATCTCTGTCCATTTTAAGAACTGTCCAGAGTAGGAGAAAATCCCCATAGCAAACATATGCTGCTCTGGACAGTTTCTAAAATGGACAGAGATGTCAGCAGAGAGCACTGTGCTCATGGTGTTAGCAGAGAGCTCTGTGTTCCAAAAAGAAAATTATTTCCTCTGTAGTATTCAGCAGCTAATAAGTATTGGAAGGATAAAGACTTTTTAAGAAAAGTAATTTACAAATCGGTTTAACTTTCTGGCACCAGTTGATTAAAAAAAAAAAAAAAAAAAAAAATTTCCACCAGAGTACCCCTTTAACTCTTGTCAATCTCTGACTCCGGTCGGATCGGCGGGGGTCCAATTTATTATTATAATTTTTTTTTTTTTTTTGGGGGGGGGGGGGGGCTTCTGTTCACTGTCAACAATGTTGGGAAGACCCATAGAGAATGGATGGAGTGCTATCCAAACACACTTGTTGCACTCCATTCTTTCAGGGGAGGAATTTTCCCTGTTTATGCGATCCGTGGAGTCCCAGCAGTCACACCCCCCACCAATCAGCTTGTTATCCCCTTTCTACAGGATAGGGGATAACGTTTCAAGTTGGGAATACCCTTTCCATAGAGTAGTTTAAAGGGGTACTCCAGTGAAATTTTTTTTAGTTTAAATCAACTGGTGCCATAAAGTTAAACAGATTTGCAAATTGCTTCTATTTAAAAAATCTTAATCCTTCCAGTTCTTATCAGCTGCTGTATGCTCCACAGGAAGTTCATTTCTTTTGAAATTTATTTTCTGTCTGACCACAGTGCTCTCTGCTGACACCTCTGTCCATGTCAGGAACTGTCCAGAGTAGGAGCAAATCCCCATAGCAAACCTCTCCTGCTCTGGACAGTTCCTGAGACAGACAGAGGTGTCAGCAGAGAGCACTGTGGTCAGACAGAAAATAAATAGCTGATAAGTACTGGAAGGGTTAATATTTTTAAATAGAAGCAATTTACAAAACCAGTTGATTTTAAAAAATATATATTTTCATTGGAGTACCCCTTTAAAGCAATAGTTTTGCTGGTGCATACCAGCATTGCACTTCAACATACGTTAGGCCGGATCTATCAATCTGTCCAAGACAAAACTGGAGTGATTTGCCCATAGCAACCAATCACAGCTTAGCTTTCTTTTAAGCCAGAATTTAGGATATAAAAGCTAAAGTGAGATTGGTTGTTATGGGCAAATCACCCCACTTTTTGTCTTGGACAGACTGATAAATCTGGGGCATGTAGTGATGTTACACACAGTATATGGTATTTACAAGACATAGCAAACAATGAAAAGTCATAACCAAGATCAATTATACATTACAGTATTACGATTATCAATTATACATATGGTATTTAAAATTCAATGTTTTTAAGGCATATTTGAGGAAAAGATAAATTACCGTATTTTTCATCGTATAAGATGCACTTTTTCTTCCCCAAAACTGGGGGGAAAAAGTCGGTGCGTCTTATACGGGAATACACCCCTATCGCGGTGGTCCCTGCGGCCATCAACGGCCGGGACCCGCGGCTAATACAAGACATCACTGATCACAGTGATTCCCTGTATTAACCCTTCAGACGCGGCGATCAAAGCTGACCGCCGCGTCTGAAGGGAAAGTGACACTAACCCGGCGGTTCAGTCGGGCTGTTCGGGACCGCCGCAATTTCACCGCGGCGGTCCCAAACAGCCCAACTGAATAGCCGGGTTAGTGCTTACAGGACACCGGGAGGGACCTTACCTGCCTCCTCGGTGTCTTCTCCTTTCAGGTATCCCCTGTATGGCCGGCGCTCTCCTTCCTCGTCATCACGTCGTCGCGTACGTGCGTCGGCGTGCGTAATGACGTGATGGCGGCGACGGAGAGCGAGGATACCCGGCCGGCAGCAGAGACGTTCCGGAGCGACGGGGACACGGCGACAGCGATGGAGCGACATCCAGGGCAGCGGTGACGGGTCCGGAGCGGCGGGGACACGTGAGTATTACCTCCTATGCAGTGGTCTTCAATCTGCGGACCTCCAGATGTTGCAAAACTACAACTCCCAGCATGCCCGGACAGCCAACGGCTGTCCGGGCATGCTGGGAGTTGTAGTTTTGCAACATCTGGAGGTCCGCAGGTTGAAGACCACTATTGGGTTCAAAATCTTTATTTTTTTAGATTTTGCACCTATAAATTGGGTGCGTCTTATACGCCAGTGCGTCCTATACCGCGAAAAATACGGTAATCTCTAGATCTATCTATCCTCATTATACAGTTCTTTCCATATCTCTTGTCCTGGTATTCTGGTGATGACCATCACCCACTACAGCCGGCTGGAGCGCCCATATGCCTCGTGTTGAGAGGGAGCAGGAGAATTACTGCCCGGTAGAGGATTCGATAATCGTTGGAAGTGCCAAATTTTCCTTTTTTTTCAAAATCTTTTAAGATGATTTAAAGAAATGATTATTGATTGGTCAACACCTTTAAAGGAGAACTCCAGTGAATTTTTTTGTATCCACTATGCCATTATAAACTCTAACTTACCTTCCATCAGTGTCGATATCACCGATTTTCCTTCGGATTTAGGCGGCCAACATTTCACACTGCCGGTCTGCCAATTGCCGGCTGCCCCACAGCCCGCGGGAGGGGGGGCGTGTCGACCTCCGCACGAAGCGGCGGCCGACACACCCCCTTAATAAACTCTATGGCAGAGCCGAAGCGCTGCCTTCGGCAATCTCCAGCTCTGCCATTGAGATGTATTGAGGGGGTGTGTCGGCCGCCGCTTCGTGCGGGGGTCGACACCTGCTATCTGGCCGGAGAGCCTGGCCCCTGTACAGAGAGATCGCAGGGGGCCCCAGCGGTCGGACCCCCCGCGATCTCAAACTTATCCCCTATTCTTAGGACAGGGGATAAGTTTTTCACTACTGGACTACCCCTTTAAGGTTGTTCTTTTCTGTCTAAGTGCTCTCTGATGACACGTGTCTCGGGAACTGCCCAGTTTAGAAGAGGTTTGCTATGGGGATTTGCTTCTAAACTGGGAGGTTCCCGAGACACGTGTCATCAGAGTGCACTTAGACAGAAAAGAACAACCTTAACTTCAGAAGCTCATAAGTACTGAAAGGATTAAGATTTTTTAATAGAAGTAATTTACAAATCTGTTTAACTTTCTGGAGCCAGTTGATATATATATATAAAGTGTTTTCCTGGATAACCCCTTTAAAGTATTTTTTATCTATTTATTTCAGAAATGTTATGTTTCATTTTTTTTAAGATACCGAGAAAAATAACCAATAGACCACTTCTCATACCTTACCTGGAAAGAGGCTTTATTGAACATAGCTGTAAAATTTATTATTATTATTAATTATTATTATTTTTTTTTTGTTCAGTTGAATGACTGAATCAGCACAAACATTTCTACAGTTTTTGAAATGAAATGAAATAAAAAATAATAAAATAAATCTGATCAATTATTCTACGATATCTTCTTGTGCTTCAGTTGTTTAAATCAATTTCGGGCGATGTTAAATATATATATTTTGTTTTATTTATAGCCCAATTGCTTGCATAACATTTGTTGTAACCATCATGTGTTTTAAAGAACATAAAAGAATATTTTTGTAGATAAAAGTATTTTTTTTTCTTTTTTTTTTTTTTAAATGAAGTTAAACTTTTAAGATAATTTAAAGAAATAATAAAAAAAAAAAAGAAAAAAATTCAAATGTCCGTAGCCAACCTTATAAGGGACATATACAATGCATTGAAAAAAGTGGCTGGTTAAGGTATGGTATTTAATCAGGTAGCTCAGTCATTTTTTTTTACAGTTTTATGTAAAAGTGTATTTTCTTTTTTTCTCATATATTTTTTTTTTTTCAAACTTGCCAAAATAATAAAATACTATGTCACAATCTGCACAAAGTCTGATTAGCGGGCAGAGGCATCGGACCCTCGTATTTTGTATTTTTTTTTAATTGTATTTATTTATTTTATTTTAAATGAAGAAGACTAATAATTCAGACCCCAAGTTTCCATTGGGTCAGTCGAGCTGCAGTCTTAGATACTCAGAACATTTTCCTCTTAAGATCAGACTGATTTCATTTCAAATGTGGATAAGAGTAAGAAAAATCTTTTTTCCCATTTAAAAAAAAAAAATATATATATATATAATAATGATATCGAAAGTCCTTGGCAACTTTTCGAACCACCGCAGTTGTAGTTAGAAGAAAAGTTGATCTTTCCTATTTTTGCAGATCAAGGTATAAGTTATTTGTCCAATGGGTAACAATAAGTGAAAAGGCCATGGCTGTTTTTGAAAAAAAAAATAATAATAATAATTTGAAAAAAATTCCAAAAAACAATACATATATCTATCTATATATGTATATGGGTCAACGGAGCTTATGCAGCAACTTAAGTCTGTGTATTTTTGTAGCAATTTTTTGTTTTTCAAACTCTGGCCTGCGCTCTACAGTTGTGAATTGCAGTTTGCTTAAAAAAACAGTTTTCCATTTTTTGTTGTTTTTTTTTTTTTAATGTTTTTCATTTCCACAAACCACTCACAGCAGTGCAAGCTTGTTTAGCTAACTTTTTTATTTTCACACTTGTTAATTAAAGGCACTTGGTTTCCTGGCATGTTATAAAAGGTGGTGGTTTGGTTCCTTTATTACAGCTGATGATGGGTCTGGTGGCGACTTTATGTCCTTTAAGCAATCGAAATCCCCGAAAGCTGAAACAGAAACGCTTGTAAGACTCGGCTGCTCTTCCTTGAAGACATCTACATGCAAAAAAGATACGGCATACCTTTCATTAGCAAAGCTGTGTGACAACATGGAGCACGTGGTCTACAGAGGTCTTGGTTTGGATGGTGGCAGCCAAGGCAAGAAGGGCTTACGGTTGTTTTTTCCATACTGAAAACTTTTTATTTTTTTAAACTTTTTGAATGGAAAATAAATGCCAGATCTTCGTGTACCCTGTTAACTGTGAGGTTTAGATTGGCAGGCCATCAGGTGTCTATGGTAGCAAGCAAACTCTATTCATTTGAAAGAAAACCAGCCATGATGTTGTGCTTTGACAAGGATTCTCGTAATTCCTTCCATTCAGAGAAATATTCGGGTTGTTCTTGAAAGCCACAGAAGCACTGTAAGGTCTCTCCTTTTTGTCTCATGTCTCAAGTATACTTGTAATAAGAAATTTTATATCCCAGGTTCCAGTAATCCCAGTGCCCTATTGGAGGAATCTTTGGTAGATTGTGTTTTTTTTTGTCTCAGTTGTCCATTTACAAAGACTCTTTCTTCGTACCAGTGCCTAGTGAATCTTTTTGTAGCCTCTGCCAGGATATGGTCACCTTTGATGACTTAAAAAAGAAAGGAAAAGGAAAACTGGATACAGCCATATATGTAATATAGTCCCAGACACTTTGACTCCTGAAGGCGGAACTAGGAGAGAAAAAACAAAATGTAAAAAGTTACTGGTGGCAGACAACAATGTCAAGAAACCAACACAAAGATAAATTGCTATCTAAAGAGTACTCCAGCAGTAAGCTTTTTTAGACAATCATGCCCAGGCTACGGGACATTTACATACCACTCTAAGCTGCCTTGGTATTGCTGCCTCAGGTCCCTGGTGGGGGTGGATTCACCCACCACAGTGAGGCTCAGCCAGTCACTGGTGGGACACATTGTAACACATTGCCCCCTAGTCCTGGTCTAAGCGGAGTTCTTCTACTTGGTGCTGGGGATCGATCCATCACAGTGAGGCTCAGCCAATGAACGGTGAGACACATTGTGACACATTGACCCCTAGTCCTGGTCTAAGCGGAGTTCTTCTACTTGGCGCTGGGGATCGATCCATCACAATGAGGCTCAGCCAATGAATGGTGAGACACATTGTGACACATTGACCCCCCCCCCCCAGCTATGGTCTAAGCCGAGTTCTGATTCCTGGGGATCAATCCACCACAGTTAGGCTCAGGCAATCAATGGCGGAACACATTGTGATGCATTGCCCCCCCCCCACTCTTCTTCCTGGTGCTGGGGGTCGATCCAACACAGTGAGGCTCAGCCAATAACTGGTTAGACACATTGACCCTCGCCCCAGCTATGTTCCAAGCGGAGCTTTCTTCTACTGCTGGGGGTCAATGCATCACAGTGAGACTCAGCCAAAAACCGGTTGAAGATGTGTCCTGCCTCAACCAGTAATTGGCTAAGACACACTGTAGATAGATCAACCCCCAGCACCAGGAAGAGAAGCGTACAGGAACCAGGAGCAGCGATATTGACGCAGGTATGTAAATATTTATTTTTTTCAAGTCTGCAGCCTGGGCACGTGTGTCTAAAAAAAGCTTACTGCTGGAGTACCCCTTTAAAATTAATTTAATTATATTTTTTTAATGATTATTTTAGATTTTTTTTATTGATAAGAGACAGATACCAAAACATATTCTTTTCCTAGTTTTTTTTTTTCTAATTGTAATCATTCTTATTTAATTTTTAGCACATCGTTTTGGGGGGCAGCCATCTTGCCTGAACTGCTTTTAGAGGCATTCACAGAAAAATGCTTTACAGCTCACCCCATGGACATAGGTGCGACAATAGACTGGGATATATCCAATTGATGTCTAGAAGGGAAGTTTTCTAGCCATGCTCTGTGACCTGTGCAGAGGTCATTGTGCAAGAAGGGGGGGAAGAGGGCAGCTGTGACTATCACCTAATACCTACTGTGAATGGCCTGATCTTGTCTTATTATCTTATCTTGTACTGGTGATCTTTACAAAACATGAAAATGGAGACTTATTATTATAGCTACAACTTAAGGTTAGGGTTAGGGTATTCGACTTTTTTCCCCCCAGACATTCCTTGTATCTATTTATTCTCTACAAGGTGATACATACAAGTGACTGGCTGATCCACCTTCGTACATTCCCCTTCAACAATCGATACATCATCTATGGCGATGTCGCCTTCAATACCAGGACCTCGAACACCTTCAAAAATTATCTGTGATGAAGAAAACAGTATTACAGGTAACGAATTAGATTCAGTAGGTTAGAGCAGTGCTTTTCCAAACAGTGTAAAAACTTTTGGCTGTCAGTGCATGCTGGGAGTTGTAGTTTTGCAAAAGCTGGAGGAACTCTGGTTGGGAAACACTGGGTTAGAATACATTCCTGGCTAGATAGATAGATAGATATGAGATAGATAGATAGATAGATAGATAGGTATGAGATAGATGTGAGATAGATAGATAGATATGAGATAGAAATATATGAGATAGAAAGATAGATATGAGATAGATATATATGAGATAGATAGATAGATAGATAGATAGATAGATAGATAGATATGAGATAGATAGATATGAGATAGATAGATGTGAGATAGATAGATATGAGATAGAAAGATATGAGATAGAAAGATAGATATGAGATAGATAGATAGATATGAGATAGATAGATTGATAGATATGAGATAGATAGATATGAGATAGATAGATAGATAGATATGAGATAGATAGATAGATAGATATGAGATAGATATGAGATAGATAGATAGATAGAGAGAGAGAGAGAGATATGAGATAGATAGATAGATATGAGATAGATAGATAGATAGATAGATATGAGATAGATAGATAGATAGATATGAGATAGATAGATAGAGAGAGATAGAGAGATATGAGATAGATAGATATGAGATAGATAGATAGATAGATTTGAGACAGATAGATATGAGAATGATAGATAGATAAGTGATATCTTGAGACAAGCCCGTTGGGTTTGTAGGTCTCTCACTTACCTGAAATGAAGCTGTGGGGTGTATATTAATACGGGCTTGATGCCACTGCTCCCCTTTATTTCCGCTGGCGGACCAGATTTGGATTTCTGTGCTGGTTTGCCCTTTGAGTCGGAGGAATATGTTCAAGCTCCCTAAGAAATTCAGAAAAAACAAGTCCTTTTAGACGTGTCAGTGTAGTAGGTGACTGGGATTTTACTCTATGGAACCAAAGAACAACAACAAACATCCTTTGTTCTAGAAACAACCTACTGATCAGGCATCCAACAAACACAAAAAAAGTCCCTAAAAATTGCCTTTCCAGAGCCCTGGATGTCAAAGAATATAAGTGGGTAAGAGCTAGAACATAACCATTGGGATAGCTGGAATCGTGGCCATGCTGGCAAATTATATTTTTTAGCCATTTAGAACAAGAGGCATATGATTGATTTTTACCCTTAAATATTTAATAAATATTAAATAATAATAAATATCAAATACATTCTTACATAGTTCATAATGTTGATCAAGTTCAACCTATATCCCTACTGTGTTTATCCAGAGGAAGGTAAAACACCCTAAGGCTAAGTTCACATGATTGAATTTCTGTGCGAAATTCCGCATTACAACTCTGCATGAAGATTCCGCAGCAGCAAAGTCCCATTGAATTTAATGGGATTCTGCTGCACTGTTCACACTGTAGAATTTCCACACCAATTCAAATTCTTCTGTCCGCAGAAAGAATAGCCATGTATATTCTTTCTGTGGAGTTCTAACAGAAATGCATTGCCATCTATGAGACGGTTCATTTCCAAGCACTCCTAGTGCCGGATTGTTCTGCTGGCGCTCCGCTGTCATGTTCTGTCCACCGTGTGAACATAGCCTAATGAGGCTGATGCCAATTGCACCATAGGTGAAGTCAGGCAGTTGGTGATGTAGTTGTAGGTACTGGTCAGAGGTGATGAACGAAAAAGATAAGATCCAGCCATGCCTTTTGAGACAGAATAGGATGATGTGTTGTCTTGGGAGAGAGGGAGGAGCCGGGGAGCTGCCGAGACAACACCACATTGACAATGAAATGACTACAAAACTTCCTTTCAGGAGAGAGGGAGGAGCCAGGAAGCTAATGAGACAACACCACACTGACAATGATAGGGCTACACAATATCCTGTCAGGAGAAAGGAAGTAGCTGGGGAGCTGCTGAGAAAACACCACACTGAAAATGAGAGGACTACATAACTTCCTATCGGGAGAGAGAAAGAGAGGAGCAGGGAGATATTGAGACAATAACACACTGACAATGAGAGGACTGCACAACTTCCTGTTAGGAGAGGGATAGGAGTCAGGAGCTATTGAGACAGTAACTCACTGACAATGAGAGGATTACACAATTCCTGTTAGGAGAGAGGGAGGAGACAGGAGCTACTGAGACAACACCACACTGACAATGATAGGACTACACAACTTCCTGTCAGGAGAGAGGGAGGAGACGGGAACTACTGAGACAACACGACACTGACAATGAGAGGACTACACAACTTCCTGTCAGGAGAGCGGGAGGAGCCGGAAAGCAGCTGAGACAATACCACACTGACAATGAGAGGACTACACAACTTCCTGTTAGGAGAGGGAGAGGAGTCAGGAGCTATTGAGACAGAAACTCTCTGACAATGAGAGGATTACACAATTCCTGTTAGGAGAGAGGGAGGACCCGGAAAGCAGCTGAGACAATACCACACTGACAATGAGAGGACTACACAATTTCCTGTCATGAGAGAGGGAGGAGCCGGGAGCTACTGAGAGAGCACCCTCCTGACAATGAGAAGACTACACAACTTCCTGTCAGGCAAATCATGCAAATACATGCTAAAGCTAGTAGAATTAGTGATAACACTATGTTAGTAAGTTATGTATTCAGTATTTTTTTTTTTTTACTCTCATTAATTATAACAATTATAACAGTGTTTCCCAACCAGGGCGCCTCCAGCTGTTGCAAAACTACAACTCCCAGCATGCCCGGACAGCCTTTGGCTGTCCGGGCTTGCTGGGAGTAGTAGTTTTGCAACAGCTGGAGGCACCCTGGTTGGGAAACACTGGTCTATTCAGAAGGGGACTTTTTTTTTTATTTTTTTAAGGGAAAACTATTGAATTATTAATTAATGAATAGATATATTTTTTTCCTTCTATAAACCTATATAATGAAATTTCTAATACATTTTCTATGTCAGCTGAAAGAAGTGCCGGAGCCATAAGAACACGGAGAGAGAGTGACAATGGAAGTGCTAAAAACCTCCTATAATAGTGACCTTTACAGAGAGCACAGAGACAGAAAAGTGTCTCTCCCTAATGAACCCAATGTACTGTATGCAGCAAGGGTGATGTCAATGGGAAAATAGAGACTGCTGGGAAAAAAAGAAAAAGATTCTGGGTGTTTAGAAATCAGTGTGACTGTGAATAAGACTGATTCGCGGAAATAAGACTCTCGGAGGAGTGCGACAAGGATCAGTGGGCTTCGCCTCCCTTGTTATATGTCCTATTGAGAGGAGAAAAGGCCGGTCAAGCACCACAAAGAACATGATAACAATATCACAAGGGCAATCACATTGTTACTTTCTTTTGTAGCTCTACCTCACTAGGAAAAGGGGAGCTTGTTCGATTAGATGAGCAAAAGTGAGAGAAAAAAGCTAAGTCAAAACTAACTTAAAGGGGAACTCCGGTGGAAAAAAAATAAATAAATCAACCGGTATCAGAAAGTTATACAGATTTGTAAATTACTTTTATAGAAAAATCTCAACCCTTCCAGTACTTATCAGCTGCTGTATACTACAGAGGAAGTTCTTTCCAGTCTGACCACAGTGCTCTCTGCTGACACCTCTGTCCATGTCAGGAACTGTCCAGAGCAGGAGCAAATCCCCAGTTTCTGACATGGAAAGATGATAACAATTATGCAATAATGTATTTTTCAATACACAATATCATGGGTTGAATGAATATATATATATATATATATATATATATATATATATATATATATATATATCAAGATTGAAAGGTACATTAGACAAACCATGTGTTAAAAGGTTACAGGCTGTCAAAATAACAGAGGTGTCAGCAGAGAGCACTGCGGTCAGACTGGAAAGAACAACACAACTTTCTGTGGAACATATGGCAGTTTATAAGTACTGGAGGGATTAAATCTTATATATAGAAGTAAATTACAAATCTGTATAACTTTCTGGCACCAGTCGATTTAAAAAAAATAAAATAAATGTTTTCCACTGGAGTACCCCTAGGTTCTTAGAGCATAAAAAAATAAAATAAAAAATAAAACAAACATGAAGGCTTTCTGGCAGAAACTGCGCCAAATCTACCTTAAGATTGTGTTGGGTATTATAGCTCAGTATAACAGAATATGGATTTTTTTTGATAGATGGAATACAGAGTTACTGGTCGGAAAGGTGTCCAAAGACTAAAGATGTGATGGAGCACAGCCAAGGAAATGAAAGAGAAGCTGCATACTAGAGGAATGCAATGGGATTGGGATCCCGCGGGTCCTGTAGGTCCCAATATAAAACCTGCGGGAGCGGGCATTTTTTCAGGGTTAAGTGGATGGTGAAAGAACATACAGTGGGTCCCGCAAAATCCTACCCAGTCCCTTAAACCTCTGAAATGCCACAGGGGCTGATGAAATGACACAAGAGGGCTGATGGAATGGCACAGGGTGTAATAAAGTGGCACAAAGGGGTGATGAAATGGAATGGGGGGTGATGAGGTGGCATGGGGGGTATTGAAATGGCACAGGGGGTGATGAAATGGCACAGGGGGTGATGAAATGGCACAGGGGGTGATGAAATGGCACAGGGGGTGATGAAATGGCACAGGGGGTGATGAAATGGCACAGGGGGTGATGAAATGGCACAAGGGAGTGATAAAATGGCACAGGGGGTGATGAAATGGCACAAGGGGCTGATGAAATGGCCCAGGGGGTGATGAAATGGCACGGGGGGTGATAAAATGTCACAGGGTGTGATAAAATGGCACGTGGGGTGATACAATGGCACGGAGGGTAATGGAATGGCATGAGAGGTGATAAAATGGCACGATGATGATGATGAAATGGATGAAGTGTCACAAGGGGTGATGAAATGGCACATGGGGTGATTAAATGGCACAGGGGGTGATGAAATGGCACGGGGGGTGATAAAATGGCACAGGGTGTGATAAAATGGCACGTGGGGTGATAAAATGGCACGGAGGGTAATGGAATGGCATGAGTGGTGATAAAATGGCACGATGATGATGAAATGGATGAAGTGTCACAAGGGGTGATGAAATGGCACAAGGAGAGGATGCCAGGGCACAAGGGGAGGATGACAGGGCACCAGGGGTACTGAAATTGCACAAGGGGGTAATGAAATAGCAAAAAGGGGATAATAAAATTGCACAAGGGGCTATCTCCAAAAGTTGTGACACAATGTTTGTGGGAGCAGTCGGGATTGGACATGTGGTGGCGGGGTGTGTTGTGCAGGGCAGATGTTGTTACCCTAAGGGCAGATGGCATTAACCTCTTGTATTCGTGATACCAGGGCATGGTTTAGCCTATAACCACCCGAAGGTATACCGCTGGATCCTGGGCTAGCCACGGGGGCAATAGGGACTCCGACGCCAAGTTACGGACACTGGTAGCTTTACTGAGGGTAGACAGTTGGTAAAGTCTATACAGTTAAGCCAGGGCCCAAGGAGGTGACCAGCAGTGACGCAGAGACCTTAAGGGCTTTCTGGGACTTGGAGTAGGACTGGACAATTGAATGCAGACCACGCGGACTTGACAGATTACAGGGACTGACTTGACTTGACTCATAAAGCTGTGACTTTAGTTTACTTGAATGGTGGCTGCAGGACTGGACTTTGAGGCCTCCAACACTCTGGACACCCTCACTAGGCACGACTGACCTCAGCTTAGCAGAGAAGCAGAGCTCAAAGAGAGAGAAGCTCCACCAAGGGCTTATGTCACACCGAGCGCTCCGGGTCCCTGCTCCCTCCCGGAGGGCTCACGGCGCTTGTCTGCCCGCAGCGCCCCGGTCAGACCCGCTGACCGGGAGCGCTGCTCTACTATCACCGGTGGGGATGCGATCCGCGTGGTGGCACGCGCCCGCCCGCGGGTCGCATCCCAGTCCTCTCACCTTCCCCGTTCCCCTGCTGTCATGTCCCGGCGCGCGTGGCCCCGCTCTCTAGGGCGCGCGCGCCGGCTCTCTGCAATTTAAAGGGCCAGTGCACCACTAATTGGTGCCTGGCCCAATCAGTGTTAATCACTCCCAAACATATAAAAACCCACTTCCCTTCCTGTCCTTGTCTGATCTTGTTGCCTTGTGCCAGTGAAAGCGTTCCCGTGTGTCCATAGCCTGTGTATCCAGACTCTTGCCGTTGCCCTTGACTACGAACCGTTGCCGCCTGACCTTGCCTTTTGCCTAGTCCTTGTGTACCGCGCCTGACTCAGCTGTCAGTGAGGTTGAGTCGCTATTGGGTGGAACGACCTGGGGGTTACCTGCCGCAGCAAGTCCATCCCGCCTTGCGGCGGGCTCTGGTGAAAACCAGTAACCTCTTAGATTCCGTTCCCCTGGTATGGCCCACGCCATCACCTCACTGACAAAGGATTCACTACCTGTGTCGTCCCTGCATACCACTCCGGATCCTGACAGCTTATATGGGGAGACTAGCAGGGAGCCCATAGGTCTCTCTTGGGATCACCTGGTCACTGGTACCTCCTGGGTAACAATCAGATGACATATCACATGGTATAACTTTTAAAGCAACATTACATTTGATAACACTTTACATGGTAAAACATATTTACAATGGGGAAACAAGTGCAGGAGGCCTTGGGGACACTGAAAGAGGCTGCCTGACAGGACAGTAGGAGCAGGAGGTAGCACCTCCCGTACTGGGCCACCAAAAACACACATGTTGTGGGAGTGGGCGGGAGTGGATAGAGCAAGCGGAAATGATCAGAAATTCGATGTAAGTGGGATTAAGTTCTGCGCAGGGCTCTACTGCATACAGAGCCTTATCTAGACCTCCAGCAGTAAAGTAAATCCATCATTAACTTTCCTCCCCCCATGATAATGATATGACAATGCTAATTCTCTCCCAATCTATACAGCAAAGCTGTCAGGTAAGGTGCAGGTAACAGGAAGCATCAGCCTTCTATGACACTGTAGTGTCCAAGAACTTATACAAAATATCTTATACAAAAACAATACAAATTTGTGTCCTGGTGATATTGTCCCTTTGAGAAGGTTACCTTCATGAGACACTCCCTTTCATAAGGAGGTTTTAAGAAAGAGAAGAGCAAAACAACATTTACAAGGTAGTTGTCAATTGTCCTGCTGTTAGTTAAAAGATTCCCTTCCCACGAAAGAAAGATAACAAGCAACAATCAATATTTATCTCATATACAGAGTTTCTAACAATATATCTGTCCACATAAAAATCCAGACACCTTTCCGAAATAATACATGGAACACTTTGATGCAGAGAGTTGCATAGTCTCACTGCTTTTACTGTAAAGAATCCTTCCACTGACATAGTCATGCATGGTTATTATATCATAAAGCTATCCCTTGGCTGTCCCCTTACTTCCCTTAGGTTAAGGTGTGTGAATATTTTACACTGAGGGGGCGTGTATGCCTAATACACACCCCTTACCGTATAATCCCACCCATCACCTGATCACTGCCATCATTTAAATTAAGTTCATGCCCATCTGACTGATTCCCTGGATGGTCAGACAAACTATAAACCACGATATCTCAGGAACAGAAGGTCGTATCAAGAAAAGGTAAAAAGGTTTGAGGTCAGGGCACCCTAGGGTATTTAGTGATAATTCTATCTTATTTTTTTTAAGTTGGTCACAAGTCATCAACGACAAAACATGGCACTGTCATTATGTCGGTGATGGTGGATCTTGGCGGGTGAATATGGAGATGGTGGATCATGGTGGGTGAGTATGGATGATATTTTTTTTTCTTTGCCCAGTCTGGTTACTTTTAAACATCAAACAGAAAATTAAAGAGATGAACAATCCCTTTAACATTTCATATACTTGTTACAGCTAAGAAAGAGATGTTTTTTCATACATCGAAAGCTGTGTGGGCCAACAAAAAGGAAAAAAAATCTGAAACCATTGATCATCGATGGAGGATCAGCAACAAACATATTGACAAGATGCAGGTGGAGAATTTCACTGAATCTAAATCTTCATTTCACTGAATCAGGTGAGGAGATCGATCAGGGAGAGAGATGGATGAGAATTGATCAGGCGCTCGAGCTGCAACAAGAGACGGATTACGTGTACACCCAGACAGTAAACAGGATTAATGGCCGTTCCCTCAGTCTTTTATTATGGCTAAAATCTCTTCCGTTCCACATGCTGAGTTTTAAGGAAGTTCAGCAACTTTATTTTCTTTTCCTTATCTTGCTAAGTTTCTACGACTTGACACATTCCTAATCTTTTTTATCTTGCTTGCCGTGAAATAGTGGACCCTACTAAATGTGGTACAATCCATGGTCTGACACCCAAGATTTTTGACCGTGATGCGGTATTATGTAAACATGGTGCAACACTGTTATAGCATTGCAAGTAAAAAAGAGTGAGGTGAGGCACTGTTCACATTGGTAGAGAAATGGAAAGTCCCGTAGTGGCAATTCCAACTTAAAAGTGGATGGTGTAGGAGGTGCACGGATGAATAAGTGCATAGCAAAAAACGATAACTAAATCTAGATGGGAAATCCCGCACTCAGTGTCTGAGGAGGTTCAACGGAAGAGGAAGGTGCGAAGAGTAGACGGGGCTCTGAGCCCCGTCTACTCTTCGCACCTTCCTCTTCCGTTGAACCTCCTCAAACACGGCGATGAACATGGTGAGTGCGGGATTTTTCATCTGGATTTAGTTACTGTTATAGGATTACTTTACCAATTGAGTTATTTACTTGTAGGGCTTTATACAATACACAATTATTTTAGTTTTGCAGTAAAACTATATAGCTGCCGCCAAACATATTGGCAGTGCACTACTCAGTGACACGCTATGCTATCAGTGTAGCGTGCCACGGAAAGTGTGCACAAAAGAAGGGATTCTTGTCTGGCACAATGAATGATAAACCATGATGTCACACCACAGCAATGTGTTTAGAGGTGGCTACATCTTTATGGTGATGGCAGCAAAGGGTTTAGTTAAAGGGAGGGTGATAGAGCATGTGCCCAGAGTTCTATGGAAGACACCAAAAAAAAGTCAATTCTCCTTGGACAGGGTCTTTTGCCACTGGTGAAGCAAAGCATGTGTGGAAGTTAGAGATGAGTGAACCGAACCTATAGAAATTGAGTTTGGTCAGAACTTTGCTAAAAGTTTGATTTAGATAAAACTCGAACTTCAGGTGGTTCAGTTCGGCAGAACCTGCTAAAATTACTTCAGCCACATGGCAGAAAGGAGAAGGAGAAAGGATCACATGATCTTAGGAATCCCATAATGCCCTTCAAACAACTCTTCCAACCAATCAGAAGGCAGTTCAGAGATGATGTCAAAGCCACTATAACAGCCACATATACATAGCTTCCGCACCCATTGTAGAGATAGCAGATGTTAGGTGAAGATTTCTGTAAGGGACATTAAGCAGTGACAACACTGATAGGTGCAGGAGCCACATATATAATAATTGTAGTTAAGCAGTAGAGAGTGTTCTGTATCTGTTTTGTCAGTGCAAAATCTGTTTAATGGTGCTTATAATCAGCCACATTTATTATTTGTAGACTGTATGAGAGTACATCCTATAGAGAGTGCAACAAAATGTACCACTTATGGCTTCATCTAACATAAATTGGCCAGGATACTAGATTGGATATTTTTTTTACTATAATACAGTGCTTCAAATTCCATGCAAAAAAAAATAAAAATGTTAGGTGACAGGTCCCCTTTAAAATGTGAGACATAATGAGAAATAAGAGCATGGTGTGTGAAATCTACTCCTAAATGGAGAGTGCTCAGCACAGAACAATATAAATGGGATAGATTGCTTACCGAGCCACAACAAAGCACCTGCTGTTATGGAGGAGCGCTGTAATCATCACAAGTATGTTTTGCCATTTGGAAAAGTGTTAATGAGTGTTATAATTGATTGCACTAAATAGTTGTCTGGCACAACAATGGCTGCCGAATCTGCCCGAACCGTTTGAGGAGCCGGACATGGGTGATTGGCCATCATTAAGATGAGCGCAGCTGAGTAGAAGAGGGGGGTGTTTTCTATTCACGGATTCATTTCACAAAAAAATTGATGCCAACATCTGGAAATTTTTTTTTTTTTTTGCTTTATTCTACTTCATATGACCATATTGATCAATGTTTACACATCTGATCCCTAAGGACCTGACATGGGCTTCAAAGTTAACATACCCAGCTGCCAAAATGCCAACAAAACACCAGATGGAACTCATGCTTGGGCTCATTTGGTTGATGCATGTAGGCCTTACCCTGAGTCACGCAACTCTCCAGCAAAGGCCAAGACTCATGAGTGATAATAATGTGCCAATATAGCATACCAAGGTTAGTAAATTAAAGAGGTATACCCATCCACAGAATATAACCTACATATTGGATAGATGAGGGTCCCAATAATGTGAGTTACATAAACAGCATAAAAAAGCTCATAAACCCCCCAAAAGCTGTCTACATATGGGTAAAATCTCCTTTTGGCTTATGTCCCTAGTCATGTTCTAAGGCTTCTTGCACGTGAGACTGACTTTAGGAGAACGCATCCTCCAAAAGGTGGCATTAGAGAGCTGCTTTGCATATCCTTATTTTGAGAATTCCCAGTGGAGTGTGAGTGGCCCATAAGTCCATACACATCTTCATTATTCTCTCCTCATGCAGAAACATTATTCCTTTAGTCCCACAACGATAGTATTTTTGCCAGCTAGCCGGTACCCTGCACAATACTGACTAAGGGCAATAACCCAGAGACAGATGTCTACGTATGGGTATACTTACCTTCTGGAGAGTTGTCTGGCTTGGCTTACATCCTTAGTTGCCTGCCTCCAAGACATGATACTCAGAGCTGCTCTGTATCAATCTTCCCTAAATTTCCCAGCATGCAGTGCTTTTCTCTTTACGACACTCACAAGAGTAAGGAAAATTGCATATACCAGTCTGTTCATCTGTTTTCAGCTTCCCAACTACCTCCAGCAGCTTCAAACAGGCTGAAGTACACAGGAGATCCTCAATGTTCATATGGGAGCAGGTGTCAGAGGTGCAATTTATATCTATCAGACAATAGTGGCAAATCCTGTGTGTATGCCATGAATATCCAGGGACAGAATATCCCTTTAAAGGGGTACTCAGCTGGAAAAAATAAATTTTATCAACTGGTGCCAGAAAGTTAAACAGATTTGTAAACTGCTTCTATTTAAAAATCTTAATCCTTCCAGTACTTATCAGCTGCTGTATGCTCCACAGGAAGTTCTTTACTTTTTGAATTTCCTTTCTGTCTGACCACAGTGCTCTCTGCTGACACCTCTGTCTGTCTCAGGAACTGTCCAGAGCAGGATTGGTTTGCTGTGAGGATTTTCTCCTGCTCTGAACAGTTCCTGATATGGACAGAGGTGTCAGCAGAGAGCATTGTGGATAGACTGGAAAGAACTACACAACTTCCTCTGGAGCATCCAGCAGCTGATAAGTACTGGAAGGATAAATATTTTTAAACAGAAGTAATTTACAAATCGGGGTTGGTTTAAATGATCCTCATGACTCCTTAGACCAATGTACAATAAAATGTGCATACCAAGCAAGGAAGGTTTTCAGTCCTCATGGGCGACCAAAAGTTGTTTTGTAACCCTAGTCTTAAAGGGGTACTCTGCTGCCCCGGCATTAGGAATTATTTTGTTCCAAGCGCTTGGAGCGTGAGGCCGGGTCGGGACATCACAGCCATGCCCCTCATGATGTCACGTGCCGCCCCACCCCCTCAATACAAGTCTATGGGAGGTGGTGTGGCAGCTGCCACGCCTCCTCCCATAGACTTGCATTGAGGGGGCGGGTGTGACATTACAAGGGGCATGGCTGTGGTGTCACATAGCCGCCGCCCACACCTAGCGTTCTAAATGAACGGCAGGTGCTGCACAGAGATTGCGGGGGTCCCAGGAACTGGACAACCACGATCAGACATCTTGTCCCCTATCATTTGGATAGGGGATAAGATTTCTAGGTGCGGAGTACCCCTTTAAAATAAGTTCAGGCGATGTCTGCATCGCCAACAGCAAACCAAGTGTAACTAAGAATATATTCGTGTTGCCTTGACAAGGTCATTTTCATCTAGTTATTTTGAACAATATACATACAATGGTTTCTTCCGGAGAATGACTTACCTATATGTCTCCCATACATGTGGTAGAAAAAGCTAAAACAATAAGCTGTATTGCTGGACCCATAAGGATTCTTCTGCGCTATGTTAAAGACTGGGCTAAGCAGTCGGGCTTTTTCTCCTTCCAAGCGTGGGCGAGATGTCTCAATGTACATGTAAAAGCCTACGGGAGGAGAATGTATTTAGATACTAAATAATTTTTAAGAAAAAGTAAATTCATACAGTATATGGTATGTGCTAAAAATGTTTACAAATTGCAGTAGATGGATAAGAAAAGAGGTTTGACTGTATAGATATCAACTCTCTTAAAGAGTACCTCTCATGACCTTGTTACATTTCATAATTATTATTTTTTAGTTTTCTACCTTGATATCGCTCTTTATTTTCTGCTCAGTCTCAGTCAGATTCACAGACAGGAAAGGGGCGTTCCCCAGCAGATGTGACATCATTTGAAGCCATACAGGGGAGAACTTCCTCCCTCACTCTGCTACACACAGCCCAGAGCAGTTCAGTGTGAGATGAGCTATGATTGGCTAAGACTCCACACACCCCCTCAACACTCCAGAATGTATTTCCTGATTTTGGACTTCTGCCAGGCCAGCAGGAGTCCAAAGTATGTGCAAGAGATGGGGGGAAATGCGTTCTGGACAAGTAGAAGACACCTAATGGCAGCTTTTTATTTACCATAAGGAGTGCAATAGCAAAAATTTGTTTTAATGAGAGTGCCCATTTAAACTTCTGCAATTACCTACAATTCTCCACTAGGAGAGGAGATACCTACCTTGCTTGGATCCACCGGCATCTGTGGTGGGCCCCGTGTTGGGCGTATACCTAGTATCTCTTGTGCTGGCACTCTGCTTTGTCCAGTCAAAAATATCTGTGTCATCCTGGGTGAACAAGCAGATGTTACCGTCTTCAAATCCACAGTGAAACTCCCCTGTAAGAAATCCAGACATGTAAGAGTTAGTGGAGGAGGCTGCATATCCATACGTAAGAAATAGGAAGAATAAAGCTGAGTCGTTGGAGTTTGTTGAAGTGTTAAGACTTCACTAGTTCCCGTTACTATCTGAGCAAAAAGGCCAATGTGCATTCCGTCACGGCCACGCCCCTGCATTGAGGGGGCGTGGCCGAGACATCACGAGGGTTATGGCCGTGACTTCACGACCCCCGCAGCCCGCACCCAACGTTCAGAACTAAATGTTCCAAACGCTGGGGCAGCAGAGTACCCCTATATCTATGGCTTTATGCTTCAACAAACCCAACAACTCATGCTTATTCAAGCTAGAAATCTTCAAATTGATTCTACACAAATCATTTTTTTTGCTAATTTCCACAAAATGTGGTAATTCTGCAAATCTGAACTCATTTTGGATGTATCTTTAAAAATGGTTGCTGCTACTACTAGTCCTACATAGCTGCACATGTCCATCATGTTCCATATTTTACCGCTGCTGCTGGGAACCCTACCCTGTACAGGATAAATATTAAATCGGTTTTCCGGCCAAAGAGCAGCACCCTTTTGACATCACATCACGCCCCCTCCCATAGACATGAATGGAGGGGGCGTGACGTGACATCACAAGGGGGCGTGACAATACGTCACATCCCTGGTCCCGGAAACAAAGAGCTTTCCGAGACTGGAGACACAGCTCAGCATAGAATGTGGGTGCTGCACGGGGGGTCCCAGTGGCGGGCCCACCGCAATCAGACATCTTATCCCCTATCCTAGATGTCTATGGCCAGATAACCCCTTTAAGAAAAGTGAAATCTGGGAGACCTCAGAGCATAATGTATGACTTTTTCAGAGTTTTCATGAATCTGTATCCAAAAAATTTTGGCGGGAAATTTGTTAATATTTCGTTTATACATAATATTACATTAACATTAAAGGAGTTATCCAATTTCTTTAAAGGGGTACTCCACTGCCCCAGCGTACAGAACATTTTGTTCCGAATGCTGGGTACGGGCTGTGAGGGTCGTGATGTCACGAGCATGCCCCTCGTGATGCCACGCCCCACCCGCCCTGAAGACCGCACCCAGCGTTCGTAAAAAAATTTAAAAAGTAAAAAAGCTGTAAAATAACTATGTCATGTTCACCTTTCCCGTTCCAGTTTCGGCCCTCCATTCCTCCCTGATATTTTTGTTTACTTGCCTAAATGGCACGCTGTTTGGAACCTCATTGGAAGCGCGTCATCGAGGTAAGAATACAAAAGCATCAGAGTGGAAAAGAAAATGGTTGAGTATGGCATAGTTATTATTTTTTTTTTTTTGCAGACCTAATTGCCTGTCACTTACTTTGTATGTTGGACAACACCTTAAAATTGACCTTAGAATTTTATTTCCAATAATGAACTTTCTAGAGGATCCAAAGCATCACAGATGAAGTCAATGACTTGTCTGTCTATCTCTATGGAAGCAGGCTTGGTTCAAGTGTCATGGTTTCATGTCTACTTATAGGGTTGGGCACAATAATGAGTCTCTACTATGATAGGGTTTCAAAATCCAGCAGAAGACAACCCATTCTGGAGCTGATTGGCCTCTGTGAATTATTATTTGGGGGCTGAATCATAAAGGAGCTTTAAAGGGGGTACTCCGCTGCCCCAACGTTCGGAACATTTTGTTGCGAACGCTTGGAGCGGGCGGTGGAGGTTGTGAAATCACGTCACACCACCTCCATGCAAGTCTATGGAAGGGGGCGTGGGGACTTCCACGCCCCCTCCCATAGACTTGCATTAAGGGGGGGTGGTGTGACGTCACAAGTGGCCATGGCCGTGATGTCACAACCCCCTCGCCCACACCAAGGGCTCTAAATGAACGCCGTGTGCTGCACAGAGATCGTGGGACCCCCGCGATCAGACATCTTATCCCCTATCCTTTAGATAGGAGATAAGATATCTAGGGGCAGAGTACCCCTTTAAGATCTTCTCAATAATAATAATAAGAAAAAAAAGACTCCTACAGAAGTAAAACTTTTACCCTGATACAATGGACTTTCCAAAATGTATTTTTTTTTTCATTCAGAAGGTTTGTTGGAGACATAGATTACAAAAATAAATACATACGGTAACTGGTCAGCAGAAAAAAGTGCATTAAAAAGTGGTCTTCTAGGGGGGTGGTCATTTTAAAGAAGATGGTAAGTAGGCATAAACATTGTCACAGAATATCAGGTATCTCATATAATAGTAAATATTGTATCTTTGTCTCGCAAAGGGTAAAATTCCACAGCAAAAATCCACAAGAAATCCCCAACATATAAGTAATCTACAGATTTTGGATTGCGAATGGGATTTGGATGCAGATTTTCCATGCAGGATCCACATCAAACAGATTCTCCACATCTTACATGGTGGAGGTATGGTACTATGGACGAACCCTGGTACTGTATCTCACTTATTATTTACACCCAAAATAACCCATACAGCACTATAGAATCTTAATTACCCAATCATAGAAGGAATGGGGATTCTTTGGCGCCAACCACTTTGTGAGACCAAACAGAATTTAACCAAGGCCTTGATCGTTATTTCCTAGAAGCCATAGCAAAACGTGTTTCGAGACTAAAATGTCTCTTCATCAAATGCAAATTCACACTGCCGTTATGCTCCATCCCATTCTGGGTCTATTCTGCCCCCTCGTTTGCGCCGAATGGATCCAGAATCGGAGCATAACTGACATCACCTGGTCCCGACAGATCCCAATGGGGAATCCAACATTTAAAGGACAAGTATCATGAAAAAAATGATCCCCTAAGTTTTATATAAGTTTTAGATGGGGGGGGGGGGGGCGAGTGCTGCCCCCCCTGTGATCTCCTGTCTAGAGCTCTGGCTCACCTGTACAGCGGCGCGTCACGACCTCCATCCGAAGAGGGGGCCCCCACGCCCACCTCCATATAGTTCTATGGGAGAGCCGAAGATTGCCGAACGGCTCTCCCATAGAACTATATTAAGGGGGCGTGACATTGTATAGGAGAGCTGGGGGTTTTAAAAAGAAAAACACAGGGGCCCCAGCACTTGGACCCCCCCCCCCCCCCCACAATCTAAAACTTATCCCCTATCCTTCAGATAGGTGACACGTTTTTTTTTTACATGATACTTCTCCTTTAACCAAAGGAGAGCGGAGAAAAAATAAATAGGACAGGCACAATTTTTTTTCTACGCCCAACTTCCTTGTTCCATTGGACTGGCCAACGAAGCTTCATTTACCGGAGAACAATGACAATGGGAACAATTTAAGTGGTATTGGTGTTGGGGGGGGGGGGGGGGATAGGGACACTTCTATGGAGTCCTTGAATTACCGGTCTCTATGGGTGAAACATCAATGGCATCAAAAATATCCATGTAAATAATAATAGATTTAACCATGCGCACACCAGCACAGTTAATGGCATCGCTCCGCTCTCTATACACACAGATCGGCTCATTTTCTTCAGGTAATTATTGTTTTTCTATAGGGGGTTCTACAGGGAGACCGCATTGTTGTTGCCTATTTGGCGCGATGGGAACCTTTAGCGTTGGAACGTGTAATTATTTTAATCACATAAAAACAATTATCAGTTTATTTTTGGCTCCTGTACGGATGGAAGGAGAAGTCGCCCGGTGGGTGGTAATCTTCCTCTATACATATTTATATATTGTGTGTGATACTAACAGTGGTCTCCAGCAGGCGACTTCAGGGGGGGCCTTAATGAAAGAACTCGCCGGGCCGCTCTGCGTCTCAGATGTTTTATTGACATGATAGATGAATCATATCGTCTTCTTTACTTCTGGATAACAAAAGGTCAGACGCTCAGCTTCTCTGTGACCCTATAAACTGCAAATAATCCCGAGCTCAGCACGATCCACGGAAAGATTAATAACAGCTTTACATGCTAAAGGACATTTGTAGCTGATCGTAATATGCATTAGGGTGCAGATTTATGCTACAGTCTCTACTTCTAGATTAAGCTCCTATAGTAACTAGTGTTGAGCGGCATAGGCCATATTCGAATTCGCGATTATATGGACGAATATTCGTCATATATTCGCGAATATTCGAATATTCGTTATATTCCCGTTTTATTTTCGTATATGCGAATATTCGCGTATGCGAAAATTAACATATGTGAATATTAGCATATACAAAATTCGCATATGTGTAAATTCGCATGTGCGAACATTAGCACATGCTAATTTTCGCACGCCAGTCTCACACAGTAGTATTACAGCCTTCTTTACACCACACAAGCTGGAAGCAGAGAGGGGGGATCACTGTGATGTGTACTGTGAAGAAAAAACAAACAAAAAAAAAAAAAACGAATATTCGTAATTACGAATATATAGCGCTATATTCGCGAAATTCGCGAATTCGCGAATATGCGATATTCGCGAATAATATTCGAATTGCGAATATTCGCGAGCAACACTAATAGTAACGCCATTTATGTCACTGTTATTATTCAGAATGTTAGATTTTTGGGGGTCTGAGTGGTCATGGGGGGCAAGGAAGAATTGGAGTAGGTAGTAGGAGTCGGCACTCATATGTAGCTATGGTGCTCGTGGACAAATGATTGTCAAAAGAGGTGAAAGAATCCCGTCACTAACGATGGTGCTTAAAGGGGTACTCCGGTGGAAAACTTTTTTTTCTTAAATTAACTGATGCCAGAAAGTTAAACAGATTTGTAAATGACGTCTATTAAAAAAAATCTTTACCCTTCCAGTACTTTTTAGCAGCTGTATGATACAGAGGAAATTCATATCTTTTTGAATTTCTTTTTTGTCTTTTCCACAGTGCTCTCTGCTGACACCTCTGTCCGAATCAGGAACTGTCCAGAGCAGCATAGGATTGCTATGGGGATTTTCTCCTGCTCTGGACAGTATCTGATACGAGCATCAGGGGTCAGCAGAGAGCACTGTGGACAAGACAAAAAAAGAAATTAAAAAAGAGAAGAATTTCCTCTGTAGCATACAGCTGCTAAAAAGTACTGAAAGGGTAAAGATTTTTTAATAGAAGTCATTTACAAATCTGTGTAACTTTCTGGCATTAGTTCATTTAAAAAAAGTTTTCCACCGGAGTGCCCCTTTAAATCACCTTCGGTGCTTTATTCCTATGAATGCTATGGAACAGCAAAATTGCGACACGCAGTGTCGCAATTTTGCTGTTCCATAGCATTCGAGGGGGAAGGAAGAACTTGTGTCCAGTTACAGAAGATGGTTCCATTAGAAGTCAATGGGGTCGTCTCCCCTGGATGAAGATCATGGCTTCACCTGGCTATAAAAGGGGCTTCACCTTCTATATCTAGAGGGGGTCTGAGTAGTTGGGGGGGGGGGGGGGGAGTACGTGTTTCTAGTTACAGGAGACAGCTCCAGTAGAAGTCAATGGGGTCGTGTCCCCTGGACGTAGATTGTGGCCTGTCGAGAAGTAAAAGGGGCTTCACCTGGGTATATCTAGAGGGGGTCTGAGAACTCCTTGCAACATGTTTGGGAAACTTGGAAGTTTCCCCGTCATTAGCAAAATTTTTGACAGAGATTTGTCAAAAGTATTGATCAGTTAAGTTCAGGACTCCACCAATGAGCCAGGAAAAGACCGCGACGGCGCTCTTCACTCCTGTCTCGGTGCAATCTCTGACTCACTTCTGGAAATTGCCCTTATTGACTTCCAATGGGGCCGTCTGCTGAAATTGAACAGAGAACTTAGCAACCCGGGGAGTGAAGAGCACAGCTGCGCGCTTCTCCTGGCTCATTCTGTTGATCAGTGGAATACCTAGACATTGACCAATCATGTCAAAAGGGGTTTTCTGGGACTTTTTTTCTGAACTTGGTTCAAAGCCTCTTAGCGTAAGCAGTGCGTATATGTATGCCCTGTGTATAGTTGAATGTGCTAAGCCCACCCCAACCCGGATTCAATCCGAACTTAAGCGGGTTCACAGTTCACCAGACTTTCAAACATTGCCAGGTTTTGCTATGCTGTGCTCACAGCTGACAGCTCCGAGTACAGCTCAGACCAGCAAGGAAGGAGTTAATTAGCAATGGTCAGCACTAGGTATACATTTTACAGCCATTTATTTAGCCGTACAATGTATACAGTGAAGAGAGTGATACTTACCATCTCGCTGCTGCTCTGGGCCTCTTCTTCTGTAGCCCTGCCCCCTTCATGACATTATCGCTAGAGGCCGGGGCTACACAAGAAGAGTCCCAGACCAGCGGTGAGATGGTAAGTATCACTCTCAACACCATATTCATTATACAGCCATATAGATGGCTGTATAATGTATATCCCCCATGAGGAGTTAACTAGCGTCGCTAAGCAGTGTTATTTATTTCATACTTGTTAGTACTCTGTCCGTATCAGGAACTGTCCAAATGAGGAGAGGTTTGCTATGGGGATATTCTCTTGCTCTGGACAGTTCCTGAAATGGACAGAGGTGTCAGCAGAGAGCACTGTGGTCAGACTGGAAAGAACTACAGAAAGAAATACAACTTCCTGTGGAGCATACAGCAGCTGAGAAGTACTGGAAGGATTAAGATTTCTTAGTAGAAGTGATTTACAAATCTGTTTAACTTTCTGGCACCAGTTTATTAAAAAAAAAAAAAAAAAAAAAAGGCGTAAATGAAAAAAATGAAATAAAATAAAAAAAAATTCGGCGACAGCTAAAAGGGCTTAGACAAGTTTACAAAAGGAAACAAAAGTAACGAAAGCAAGGTGAACTTTATGTGGAAGGAGGCAGAGTGATTCCCCCCCCCCCTCCCCTCAAAGTGAGGATATTCATAAAGTAGCGACAAAGGTCAATCGGTGAACTTTTGTTCTCGCGCTAAAAGCTCCGGACAGTAAATGCCGCTATATCCTTTGTAGAATGAAATCCACAAATTCTCAACTAGAACTTCAGATGTGAGAACTGCTTTCACTTCATTTTCTGTACTGTGTTAAATAAACACATTTTTGGCGTGGTTCATACAGTGCAGCACTATTAAATGTAGAGGTTCTTGTGTATGTCTTGTGCTTACCTGTTTTAGCGGATGTGGCAGGCATGCGGTTTCAGCCATATTGATTTCTAGTTCAGAACAGAAGTGATCTCTCATGCTGCCTACATTTCCTATAAATCTTTAGGCTTTGCAGAGAGGGGGGGTGGAGTCTTATCACTTAAATTCAATGAGACAAACCTAATCAACTGACTAGACCCGTGGTCTCCAACCTGCGGACCTCCAGATGTTGCAAAACTACAACTCCCAGCATGCCCGGACAGCCGTTGGCTGTCTGGGCATGCTGGGAGTTGTAGTTTTGCAACATCTGGAGGTCTGCAGGTTGGAGACCACTGGACTAGACCATAGCAACCAGACGCCTAAATAACTAAGACTCAAAAGTGGGTTGGTGTCAGTTCACACTACATGTGGTCTTGATGCATTTTGTTATTTAAACTGTATTGTTTTAGAGAAATATTACCCTGAGGCGAAAGTGTTTTGACCTATAATCCCAATTGAGGTGTTCTATGAAGATTTGTGTTCACACATATTTTAACTGTATTGTTTACAAACACAAAAATGCAACAAGTGAATATAGCCGCAGGCATAGTGTATAACTACTATGTATTCTTATCTCACAGAGGTAACAGTAGCAGTATACAGATAGAGCTGAAGGGGAGGTGTATAAGTACTATATATCCTGATCCCATAGAGATATCAGCAGCAGTATACAGATAGGGCTGGAGGGGAGGTGTATAACTACTGTATACCCTGATCACATATAGATAACAGCAGTATACAATTAGATCTGAGAGGGGAGGTGTATAAGTACTATATATCCTGATCCCATAGAGATAGCAGCAGCAGTATACAGATAGAGTTGTAGGAAAGACGTATGTATAAGTACTATATATCCTGATCCGATAGAAATAGCAGCAGCAGTATACAGATAGAGCTGGAGCCGAGGTGTATAAGTACTATATATCCTGATCCCAAAGAGATAGCAGCCGCAGTGTACAGCTAGAGCTGTAGGAAAGACGTATAAGTACTACATATCCTGATGCCATAGAGATATCAGCAGCAGTATACAGATAGAGCTGGTGGGAAGGTGTGTAACTACTATATACCCTGATTACATATAGATAACAGCAATATACAATTAGATCTGAGAGGGGAGGTGAATAACTACTATATATCCTGATCCCATAGAGATGGCAGCAGCGGTATACAGATATAGCTGCAGGGGAGGTGTACAACTACTATATACTCTGATCCCATATAGATAACAGCAGTATACAATTAAATCTGAGAGGGGAGGTGTATAACTACCATATGTTCTGATCCCATAGAGATAGCTTCAGCAGTATACAGATAGAGCTGGAGGGAAGGAGTATAAATACTATATATTATGATCTCATAGAGATAGCAGCAGTATTTAGATGGAGCTGGAGGGGAGGTGTATTACCACTATATATCCTGATGTCATAAAGATAGCAGCAGCAGTATACAGATAGAGCTGGAGGGAGTTGTTTCTCTTCTTTATATCCTGACTTTGTATAGCAGCAGCAGTATACAGATAGAGCTGGAGGGGAGGTATATAACTACTATATACCCTGATCCCACAAAGATAATAGCAGCAGTGTAAAGCTGTTGGCTGCCCCGGGCATGGTGGGAGTTGTAGTTTTGTAACAGCTGGAGGCACCCTGGTTGGGAGACACTGCTTTACAGAATCTATGCACAGGTCTCAGGCATGAAGTGAAAGTTCTACCCAGAATACAGTTCTGTCCTGAGACACGATGGGAGTGATACAGTGACGTATACCTCTGGATACTTACGTAAGTGCGGATTAATTGGAGCTGAAAAAGAACGGAAAAATATAGATTACCATAAGGCCCAAATATTTAGGATTTATTATTATTAATTATATACATTGTATGTACAACTTCAGGTCACATGTTCAAAACAAAATTGAAAAATTGAACATTGCCTTTATGATATTTACAGTATAGCGACAAATCCCCCCTTGCGTTATTATTATTGTTTAAAAAAAAAACACTTACCACTGTACTTGATAATACGAATGGCGGAGTCCCCCTCTCCGAATCTGTTGATGGGGGTGAGCCGGATTTCGTAGGGTTCTGGCTTGACAAGTTTTGTCAGGTTATTGGTGATTAACTCGCCTTTTTTAATGGGTCCATCTACCGAAATCTCCGTCTCCCACCAGCGCTGTTGACCTGCCTGTAATAGACAAGAAGAAAAAAACACTTTATATACTAATAATAATGTAATATATGTATATTCTCTGTACTGTGTGCCGCTCTACTCTTCTAACTCTTTTATCGATGATTCAAAACTACAACTCCCAGCATGCCCGGACAGCCAACGGCTGTCCGGGCATGCTGGAAGTTGTAGTTTTCAAACAGCTGGAGGGCCACAGTTTGGAGACCACTTATTTCCACCAATAGGAAAATAAAAAATAAAAAAGCTACGGCAGCTGAAACGCATAAAAATGCTTAAAAAAAAGGGTAAAATCATTATAATAACCAAAAGTCAATAAAGGTTCGCTGAAGAATACAAAAAAAACAACAACAACTGCTTCTTCTTGAACTTGTAGTTCTCGCTGACTAAGGTGTAGTATAGATTGGTCTGAACTTAACTGGACAGACTGACTGACTGAGACGTGATCTAGGGAAACGTGACTTGATTAAAGACAGATGAGAAAATTAGAGACTGAAGGGATGACTACCACCGACCTAGACCTTCACACATGGGGTTCCGGGGTAAGGGCTTTCCGGCCAGGGTGTACCTGTTTCGACCGGAGTTGCCTGAGGCTTTCACTCACGTGATCTGTATAATACTTGTCTTGTATGAATTTGACTGAATAGACTTGACTGAAAAAGAACCTGGTCAGTGGAAATCTGTATGCGGGTGGTCAGTCAGTCAGAAAAATGTAGACAAAGAAACAGAGTGGGAATCTGTCCCCATTAGAGGTATAGGGATGGATCACTATAGAGATGCTTCCTCTAGCTCTGACTGAGCTCAATTAACTCACTCACTCCACTGACTAACTCCTCCCCATCTAGCCAGACCTGGGTGGAGAGAGGCAGGAGGCCCTAATTGGCCAAAGTGCTTACGTGGTTCCCCCTGCTTCCTCTTTCAAAGACACATTTGTATGACTTTACATGTGAAATTTACAAATGCATTTAGCAAGGAAAATCACATTAGAATACATTATACAACAGATGACATTTAACCCTGGAGCTGTGGGCCGGAGCAGACACTGAACAGTAACATCTACCCGACAGGGCAGGAAGACAGGTATGCTCTGCACCGGGACACCACAGATGCTGGATGTTCCAGACCTTACAAGCCTGGTAACTGATTGCACAGAGGCAAAGCACCCTCATTTTTCATCTTTTCATTGTAGCAATATAGCATTTCATGTTTTATCTGTATCTAGATAGACAGATATGAGATAGATTGATATATATGAGATAGATAGATATGAGATAGATAAATAAATATGAGATATATAAATGAATAGATAGATATTAGATAGATAGATAGATAGATAGATACTAGATAGATATGAGATAGATATATATGATATAGATAGATAGATGATTGATAGATAGATAGATAGATAGATAGATAGATAGATAAATATGAGATAGATATGAGATAGATAGATATATAGATAGATAGATAGACATGAGATAGATAGATAGATAGATAGATAGATAGATATGAGATAGATAGATAGATATGGTATAGATATATAGATAGATATGAGATAGATATGGGATAGATAGATAGATGATAGATATGAGATAGATAGATATGGGATAGATAGATGATAGATATGAGATAGATATGGGATAGATAGATATGAGATAGATAGATATGAGATAGATAGATAGATAGATAGATAGATAGATATGAGATAGATAGATAGATATGGGATAGATAGATATGAGATAGATAGATATTAGATAGATAGATAGATAGATATGAGATAGATAGATAGATAGATAGATAGATATGAGATAGATAGATAGATAGATATGAGATAGATAGAAAGATATGAGATAGATAGATAGGTATGAGATAGATAGATATGAGATAGATAGATAGATATGGGATAGATAGATATGAGATAGATAGATATTAGATAGATAGATAGATAGATATGAGATAGAAAGATAGATATGAGATAGATAGATAGATATGAGATAGATAGAAAGATATGAGATAGATAGATAGATATGAGATAGATAGATAGATAGATATGGGATAGACAGATAAATATATATGAGATAGATAAAACATAGATAGATAAATGAATAGATAGATAGATATTAAATAGATACAATCTATAGGCCACTATTCCTCATCCTTCAGTCATCCAGTGTTTTTCTGCCTTGTTTTCTTCCTTTATGTCCTGTAGACTGGGAAAGGATTTTGCTATTTATACGAAGGGATTGAAAACAGAAAAACCATCTGTATTTTAATTAATCCCATTAGGGCCCCAGCAGGTTTACAATGATAATAATTTACTGCGGGATATAAATAGCGTCCGTGTTACTGAAAACACAAACCCCGTTATGGAGGAATGACTCATATTCGCACATCACCGCTGACCAACAGGATATTGGCGTACATATTCATTTCTGTTTTATCGAAAATGCAAAACTACAACTCCCAGCATGCCTGGACAGCCAGCAGCTGCCCGGGCATGCTGGGAGTTGTGGTTTTGCAACAGCTGGAGGACCACAGTTTGAAGAAAAAAAAAAACAGCTATGGCTGCTGCAACGCATAAAAAAAGAGTAAAATCATTATAATAACCAAAAGTCAACAAAAAGGGGAAATTTATCAAAACTTATGCAGAGGAAAAGTTGACCAGTTGCCCATAGCAACCAATCAGATCGCTACTTCCATTTTTTAGAGGCCTCTTTAAAGGGGTATTCCGGCTTTAGACATTTTATCCCCTATCTAAAGGATAGGGGATAAGACGTCTGATCGCGGGGGGCCCGCTGCTGGGGACCCCCGCGATCTCCCTGCAGCACCCGCATTATGTGCGGAGCTGCGTCTCCAGACTCAGAAACCGGAAGTTATCGGGACTAGAGACGCAACGTAATGCCAAGGCTAGAGAGAGAGTGTGTATATATTGTGACAGTGTGGGAAGGAAAGGGTGTATTTCCCTAGCTAACCCTGGAGAAACCTCCACCTGTGGCCTAATTAATGAGGTAGCAGAAAGGGAAAGTGTGTTTAAAAGGAAGTCAGACAGTGTAGTCGGGGCTCCTCCCAGAAGATAGCAAGGTAGCTGTAGGGGGGAGGCAGAGGTCCTGGTGAGGAACACACAGCCCGAGCTGTGAGTGGCCCCAAGTGTGATGTGGACGAGACACACAGCAAGAGGTTGCAAACACTGTGTGTGAACAGTGAATAGTTTAACTGGCCGGGAAAAGCCCACCAATTGATAGTCAGGGCATGCTGGATTGTTTAGTAAGTGACTAGACGGTCTAGGGTTTTGTTTGTTCCTGTCTTATGTTTTTATATATCCTGCAACCTGTCTAATAAAACTAATTGAAAAGACAGAAACAAGTGGCACTGCTAGCAAACACAGGGTCTAATTGTAAAGGACACACATCGGAGGTTTACATCAGATAGGTACTTGTACAAAGGGTCCCATCGGCGGTGCTAGGTGAAACAGGTAATAGTCAATAATAGAACATACAAAGAACAAAATCCCACCTGCACTCACCGCAAGGGTACCGCAACTCCGGCCTCACTCGAACAGTGCCTCCAATCAACGATCGGGCATATCAGATGTGGAGCGCTCAGAAAAGGCGACTGCCGGCGGTTTCACGCAATCACTATGCGCTTCATCCGGCCTCCTTGGAGGCCGGATGAAGCGCATAGTGATTGCGTGAAACCACCGGCAGTCGCCTTTTCTGATGTGGAGCACATCTGATATGCCCCGATCGTTGATTGGAGGCACTGTTCGAGTGAGGCCGGCGTTGCGGTACCCTTGCGGTGAGTGCAGGTGGGATTTTGTTCTTTGTATGTTCTGTCTAATAAAACTGGCAAGGGGCCGGTTGTTGTTTGCCTGCTGATTGAAGTGGAAACGTGTCCTGTGGCGGTGTCAAGGACGATCCCAGAGATATCCCCAGGGAGAAATCCTTATAATATATATATATATATATATATATATATATATCTATAAAGGGGGTCCAACCCGGGCCTAGCAAGGTGTACCTAATGAAGTGGCCAGAGTGTGTACATTCCTCTAATAACCAATGTGCTAATAGTTATCCTTGACTGGATTGATTTGTCTTCTTTTGCTCGGATGCATATTTCTCCATACACCACGTAAAGCAGCTAACAGGGGAAATGAAAGGCTATGGAGAAATTGATTTCATATATAATTTACAGCCCAGAACCTTGTCACTTAATTCAAGTAAATGAAGTTTGTCTATAATTTATGGGCGCTGTGTGCTATGTATTTCTTGCTTGACATTAATCACTGTATATGAAAACAGAATTTGTGGAATATGAATATATAATGTGGATATTCAGTGTTCAGGTAGAAAGTGACAACTGGATGGTGCCTGAATATAACATCCTAATAAGGCCGGGTTCACACCACGTTTTTGTAATACAGTTCCCGTATACGTTATCAATGTGAAAACCGCACGGAACCGTATTGAAAACCGTATGCGTTGACTCTCCATTGAAAACCGTATGCGTTGACTCTCCATTGAAAACCGTATGCGTTGACTCTCTATTGAAAACCGTATGCGTTGACTCTCCATTGAAAACCGTATGCGTTGACTCTCTATTGAAAACCGTATGCGTTGACTCTCCATTGAAAACCGTATGCGTTGACTCTCCATTGAAAACCGTATGCGTTGACACTCCATTGAAAACCATATGCCAAACGATGCTTCCGTTTGCATCCGTTTTGTCCCTTGTACGGTTTTGTCCACTTTTTTTCCTGTACCCAAAACCGTAGCCTACCACGGTTTTTGATCAGGGTGAAAAATCATATTAAACCATATAAGTATTATTTTTTAACATGGGAGTCAATAGGAATCATATGTGTGTACGGTTCCATCCGGTTTGCACCATATGGTTTTTTACTTTAACATTCCAAGAGAAAAAAACTGTGCAATCAAACAAGTGAAACTTTATTCATAATGGAGTGAAAAGTTAAAAACTTACTTTTTTTTTCTAAAAAAAAAACGGATGCAACCGGACATAATTTTTCAAACCATATACGTTTTTTAACCATATACGGGTTCAAATTTGGACACACGTTTTGATAGTTTAGTCAGGTTTTGAGGAATCAGTATTGTAAAAATATGGTGTGAATGCAGCCTAATAGACCGTTCCATCAAAACCCAGTCGGGTGCCAGCTCCTTCTACTCACTGCCTATAGCCAGCAAGTCACTGTCTTTGGTGAGATCAACACCGTCCAAATCTGTTTGGTTACTTTGAGGTCTAACCCCAACCATTCCTTTACTGCTCTTCATACTTTTAGTCTTATTTACTCTCTTCTTATTATACCAAAGTAGAGATCATTAGGTCCCTTTAGGGCCTTGAAGAATAAGGAGCCCAGGCCTGTTTGATTCCATCCCCTTGCTATTGGTTGAGGAAAACTTGTGGAAGAACCCCCCCCCCCCCTCAACAAAATCATGTGGAATTAAACCAAGACCCATTGCCCTGGATGATGACACCCAACACCATGGATGGCAACCAAACTCCATAATGGTGATTTATATTTAAAGGGGTAGTACAGTGGAAAATATATATATATTTTAAATCAACTGGTGGCTGAAAGTTAAACAGATTTGTAAATTACTTTTATTTTAAAAAATCTTAATCCTTCCGGTACTTATCAGCTGCTGTGTGTTCCAGAGGAAGTTACATAGTTACATAGTTACATAGTAAGTAAGGTCGAAAAAAGACATATGTCCATCAAGTTCAACCAGGGAATTGAAGGGTAGGGGTGTGGCGCGATATTGGGGAAGGGATGGGATTTTATATTTCTTCATAAGCATTAATGTTATTTTGTTCCAGGAATGTATCTAATCCTGTTTTAAAGCTGTAAATTTTTCCTGCTGTGACCAGTTCCTGAGGTAGACTGTTCCATAAGTTCACAGTTCTCATGGTAAAGAAGGCGTGTCGCCCCTTGAGACTAAACTTTTTCTTCTCCAGACGGAGGGAGTGCCCCCTCGTCCTTTGGGGGGGATTAACCTGGAACAGTTTTTCTCCATATTTTTTGTATGGGCCATTTATATACTTATATACATTTATCATATCCCCCCTTAAACGTCTCTTCTCAAGACTAAACAATTGTAACTCCTTTAATCGCTCCTCATAGTTCTTTTCTTTTTTAATTTATTTTCTGTCTGAACACAGTGCTCTCTGCTGACACCTCTGTCCATTTCAGGAACTGTTCAACTGATTCAGGAACATGTTGGCTAATATAGTTATTGACCTTTGTCGCGGGGGTCCTGCCGCTGGGGACCCCTGCAATCTTGGCTGCAGCACCCCAGACATCTGGTGCACGGAGCGAACTTCGCTCCATGCCGGATGACTGGCGATGCGGGGCAGAGGCTTGTGATGTCACGGCCATGCCCCCTCATTGCAAGTCTATGGAAGTCTATATTCTTGCATTGATGGGGCGGTGCTGTGACGTCAAGAGCTGGGCATGACCATGATGTCACAAGCCTCCGGCGCTGCATCCAACGCTCTAAACAAATGCCGGGTGTAGCAGGGAGATCCCCACGATCAGACATCTTCTCCCCTATCCTTTGGATAGGGGTGAAGATGTCTAGAGGTGGAGTACCCCTTTAAGAAAATGGTGTGCAAAAAACAGCAATTTACTAAAATAAAAAAATGACCACAGTGCTCGCTGCTGCCACATCTGTCCATGTCAGGAACTGTCCAGAGCAGGAGAGGTTTGTTATGGGGATTTGCTTCTTCTCTGGACCGTTCCTAAAATGGACAGAGGTGTCAGCAGAGAGCACTGTGGTCAGACAGAAAGGAAATTCAAAAAGAAAAAAAACTTTCTGTGGAGCATACAGCAGCTGATAAGTACTGGAAGGGTTAAGATTTTTTAATAGAAGTAATTTACAAATCTGTTTAACTTACTGGCACCAGTTGATTAAAAAAAAAAAAAAAAAAAAAGTGTTCCAGTGGAGTACCCCTTTAAGGCCAGAAGTCAAAACAGGAGCAACAATACAAAGGGCAAGGCAGGACAAAATCTAGAGGAGAGCAGGGTCAATCTCAAGGCAGACAATAGGGTATATCAGGCTAGAGACAGTGGTTGTAGAGACTGATACTCAGGCAATGAGTGACAGACCTGGCTGGTTAAAATAATAGGCCAGAATGACATTTTTAGAAGCAGCCCAGAAGATATCAATCTTTTGAGCACAGCAACAGGTTGTGAAAGAAAACACTACAGTGATCCCTCAACTTACAATGGCCTCAACATACAATAGTTTCAACATACAATGGTCTTTTCTGAACCATTCTAAGTTGAAACCAAACTCAACATACAATGTTACGGACAGTCCAGATCTGTGAAACGTGATGTCTGGTAGCGCCCCCTACAGTACAGGGAGGTATTACATGTTCTGTACTCTTTACCTGTATTACTGAAGTGTATGCACTGACTGGTGTCTGGTATCGCCCCCTACAGTACAGGGAGGTATTACATGTTCTGTACTCTTTACCTGTATTACTGAAGTGTATGCACTGACTGGTGTCTGGTATCGCCCCCTACAGTACAGGGAGGTATTACATGTTCTGTACTCTTTACCTGTATTACTGAAGTGTATGCACTGACTGGTGTCTGGTAGCGCCCCCTACAGTACAGGGAGGTATTACATGTTCTGTACTCTTTACCTGTATTACTGAAGTGTATGCACTGACTGGTGTCTGGTATCGCCCCCTACAGTACAGGGAGGTATTACATGTTCTGTACTCTTTACCTGTATTACTGAAGTGTATGCACTGACTGGTGTCTGGTATCGCCCCCTACAGTACAGGGAGGTATTACATGTTCTGTACTCTTTACCTGTATTACTGAAGTGTATGCACTGACTGGTGTCTGGTAGCGCCCCCTACAGTACAGGGAGGTACTACATATTCTGTACTCTTTACCTGAATTACTGAAGTGTATGCACTGACTGGTGTCTGGTAGCGCCCCCTACAGTACAGGGAGGTATTACATGTTCTGTACTCTTAACCTGTATCAGGGTTACCTCCTTTGGAGACCAGGTGAGGGCGACTCGATTTTTTTAAGACATTGCGTGTTCTGTAACAGGACCCCGAAGAAGCTCCTGTCCTCTACATAGACCAGTGTTTCACAAGCAGGGAGCCTCCAGCTGTTGCAAAACTACAACTCCCAGCATGCCCGGACAGCCTTTGGCTGTCCGGGCATGCTGGGAGTTGTAGTTTTGCAACAGCTGGAGGCTCCCTGCTTGGGAAACACTAACATAGACAGTGATTTACAGCTCCCAGCAGATCTTTCTTACCTTTATATGTAAGGATTTGCTTTATCTATATAAGTTATCTACTTATTTTTCTTTAATCTTCAAATTTTTTCCTATTTTTGGATGACATTTTGGTGCTTTTAGAACCAATTACCAGGTTTCCATAGAGTTCTGGTCTCAACCTACAATGGTCTCAACATACAATGGTCGTCCTAGAACCAATTAATATTGTAACTTGAGGGACCACTGTACTTCGGTGTAGCTGTGCAGCAAGGACAGATGGGCAACAAAATACACATCTTGGACTTTTCTCTTTTGGAAGTGCCCATATATCAGAAGTTATATAGTTACATAGGCTCTCCCTATTATGATAACACGTGACATGTTTCCAGGTTTTACCACTAATTTCTATTCCTTCATGTAACAGAATTTACAACTTACAACGTATTGACTAATCTGTGTATATGAAGCTGATTATTACATTATCATGTGCAAACAATACCATTTAAATCCCTCCATATTATGATGTTAGAACAATTCCCGATCTCTATAGACAGTCACATCCCACTAGGCAATCAATTATCAATACTACAGTACTACAGTGTTGCAGAAATAACAATCTTTATGGATAGAATCGCTGTGTAATTTAAAGGGGCAATCACTTAAAGCTGAAAGGATCCCTCATGAGAGTCAGCGAGATTTGAAAAATGACCAGCAAGTAGGAAAAATCCAATGATCGGCACGCGGAACGCTCAATTTGCCGGTGAAAACCATAAATCATTATCGGCATCTCATTAAAAATGAGACATCAGCCCAATGGGGGACGTTCATTATGAACTGAAACGTGAAGGTTGAAAACAAGAGTCTCTTCCGCGAAATCACAAGGATAACACAAGGATAGAGACGTACAGTGTGAACTGGATGTTTGAAAGGCCAAGATTTACAAAAATCTAATACAAAGGGATGTGTTGAGTAACATTTCTGGATATCTTCATGATGAATGAGGTTCTTCATTGGTCTACCTAAATTATTAGTTTTGTAATAATGATAGTAAACAAGAGGGCTCTAGAAAATGGGTGCGCCAAGGTGCCACTTTTTGCTGTAAAATGGGAAATGGGAAGTGGGTCTACATCAGAGATGCTTCTGGTAAGTAACATGACCTAGAGGTTATATGACTGGACTGAAAGGGGTGTAAGAAAAGAAGTGTAGAAGAAGAGTATGTTTCTTTTGCTAGTGACTGATGTAAAGGGAGGTTATTAGGGGACCAAAAAGAGGGGACAAGCAGTCTGTGAGGAAGAAAGAGGCCACAAGGAGTCTGTGGGATGGGGGAGGCATTAGGAAACATGAGAGAGACTGGAGTGGAATGAGCAGCAGTCTATGTGATAGAGGGGTGGAATGGGGAGCAGTCTGTAGGATAGAGGGGAGGAATGGGGAGCAGTCTGTGAGATAGAGTGGTGGAATGGGGAGCAGTCTGTGGGATAGAGGGGAGGAATGGGGAGCAGTCTGTGAGATAGAGGGGTGGAATGGGGAGCAGTCTGTGGGATAGAGGGGTGGAATGGGGAGCAGTCTGTGGGACAGAGGGGTGGAATGGGGAGCAGTCTGTGGGACAGAGGGGTGGAATGGGGAGAAGTCTGCAGCAGAAAGGGGTGGCAAGGTAAGCAGTCTGTGGGATAAAGGAGTGGCATGGTAAGAAGTTTGTGGGAGAGAGTGGTGGCATAGGGAACAGTCTATGGGATAGAGGGGTGGCATTTGGAGCAGTCTGTGGAATAGAGGAATGGAATAGGGAGCAGTCTGCAGGAGAGAGGGGAGACATGTGGAGCAGTCTGTGGGATAGAGGGGTAGAATGAGGAGCAGTCTGTGGAATAGAGGAGGGGAATGGGGAGCAGTCTGTGGAATAGAGAGGTGGAATGGGGAGCAGTCTGTGAGATAGAGGAGTGGAATGGGGAGCAGTCTGCAGGAGAGAGGGGTGGAATGAGGAGCAGTCTGTGGAATAGAGGAGGGGAATGGGGAGCAGTCTGTGGAATAGAGGGGTGGAATGGGGAGCAGTCTGCAGGAGAGAGGGGTGGCATGAGGAGCAGTCTGTGGAATAGAGGAGAGGAATGGGAAGCAGTCTGTGGAATAGAGGGGTGGAATGGGGAGCAGTCTGTGGAATAGAGAGGTGGAATGGGGAGAAGTCTGCAGGAGAGAGGGGTGGCATGAGGAGCAGTCTGTGGGAGAGAGCAATGGCATGGGGAACAATATTTGTGGTAGTGGCATAGGGGAGCAGTTTAAAAAACACACATTAAGTCACAAGATTAGAAGCATCTTAAAATGTCCACTTATTTTGTCAAAAAGCTACCCTTCATACTTAGGAACGATTACGGAACACTAAGGGTCACTGAACATAGATCTATCTGTGAGGCTAGGGTTAGGCTACAGGGGCGAGGGGCCAACAATATCTCTGTAGTAAACGCTGCGGTCACCAAGACAAGAGAACACCTGTAAGTCACTAGATGTAACTGCTCTGCACGGAGATCGTGGAGGATCCCAGTGGTGTTCCCCCCAGCGATCAGACAGCTTATCGCCTATTCTTTGGATAGGCGATAAGATGTCTTAGGCCAGATAACCTCTTTAAAAGGCTAACATAACAAAGTCCTGGTTGTCAAAGTGGGCCATGATAATGGGGTATGCAGCAGAGGGAGAGAAAACTCTCCTAAAGGTGGTGTTCTCAGTGCCGCTCTCCTCTGGATGATCTGGTGCTGTTTAGGCAAATGACCGGCAAGAAGTGGACTTATTGTAAAAAAATAAAAAGCATTTATTGGAGGCATGCAAGTGAATCGACGCGTTTCGAGGGTCGGGACCCCCTCTTCGTCAGGATCCCTGATTGGGAGTTGGATGTGATGTTCCTTTTATATTCATCCGAGCTCGCGAAAATCATGTTTAAGTATGACATAACATGAAATATATGTAGTAAAAACATCATACAAAAATAAATTTAAAAAAAAAGCATACAAATATTCAAAAAAATCTCTTATAATTCTTGTTGTGCTTTGAGGTCTCTTTTGTAGTGACAAAAATTTATATTTCTAAAAATCTGTGTGTTCTGAGTTGTAATTATCATGGCGGCAGCTTGTCAGAGTGTTCTGTTAGCGCAGCCTGTTTTTTTTGTTTAAAAAAACTGATGATAACGGGATAGGGGTGCAGTTTAAAAGGTTTGCTACGGTGCCAGCTTTCTTTTTAATTTTGTAATATGCCAATAGCTGTTGGGCCTCAAAAAAAAAAAAAATATATATATATATATAAATAAAAATAAAAAATGAAAATTTGATTATATGAAATCAGTCCAAATTCTAAAAAAACAGAAAATAATAGGCCTAATATTCAAAAACCAATGATTTAAAAGACCAGTTAGAATTTTCAAAAAAACATTTTTATAAAAAATATATATATTTTTTTTACAATTTTTTTTTGTTCTTTCTACATCCTCTCAGTAAACTTTTTCTCTGCCATGTTTTTTTTTTTTGTCCTAGTCACTTTTATTTAAGCTTCTTAACCAACACACTTTAGCTAATAGACTGAGAGATTTATCACCGCACTCTTAAGACTAAAATTTAGTCCCGCGGAAATCAAGCCAACAATGTTAGTGGCTCGGGGGGACGTGAGACAATTTCAAATGACTGGTTGCCACAGGTATCATCGTGATTTATACCATCTATAAAACCTGCGCTTAAAAAATAAATAAACCCTTTCAAGAGCAATATCCCATTGCTCCCGGTAGTGAAAATTATCGAAAAACTGATCTGCAAACAATGCAGTATAATAAAGTTTTGGTGTACAAAAGCAAAGAGAGAGCAACATTTTAAAAAAATATATATTAAAAAAAAATACCGTAATAAGTGAAAAAAAAAAAAAAGCTATAGATAATGTCCTGACTTGATACTGCCAACTTCGAAATTAGTTTCAAGTTTGAGAAAGTGGGCATGTGTGCGCTGCCAGCGAGAGCGGATAGAAGAGGAGATAAGAATGCAAAGAATGCTTAGAAAAAGGTGAAATAGAAAGAAATGCGCTTTCTTTCCGTTAATGAAAAAATTCACAAAGTTCTACAGGAATCCAGACACTTTCCTATTTGCCTTCTAAGCCATTTTATTTCTACAATCCATTATTATTTTCTTTTCTTTTTTTGAATACTGAGCATAGAAAAAAAGAAAATGATAATATTTTCATAGATGAACTGACGGATCGGCTCCGGATAAACTATTCCCTTTCAATTATCCCCTGCTGACTCTACATAGTTTTTTATATTTTTTTTTATTAAACTATTGAAACATGTGATATAATTGAAAGAAATGCTTCAGGAAAAAAACTTATAGGCAAGAGGGCAGAGCAAACTTTAAGGATCAAGTTTTTAAAGCGTATCTGTCACAGAAAAAAATGCTTCTATATGTTCCTCACTAGGTCATGAAGATGCTTTACATGTCTTTCTATGTGTCTAGCTTCTGAATTTGGCTCACAAATCCCTCTGTTCTGCTGCTCACTCATTCTGACATCCACTTCTTAGGAAAAGGCGTGTCCCAGGTAAGCACTGAGCCCACCCTCACTTACCATGCATTCACTTCATCCCTGAGTCTGCTGTGCCGGGTCTCTACATCCAATCACTGCAGGCTGCTCTGTCACCCCCTTCTCTCTGTTTTCATGCTGCAGTTTGATAGGACAGAAGTGAGCACAGAGGAATGCTAGTCCCGCCCTCACTTACTGGATTATGTGTTAGCCTGTGCTTCAGCTGGAACAAAGATGATGCTGCAGGATTATGTTCTGGATGTTATAGGGACCCCTAGTGGTCTTTTCTATAAGACATGATTTCTATAAAAAAGGATATACATTTTTTTAAATTAATTATATTAGAAATGTTAAAGTTTTGCACTCCATATTCTCCATAGTAGTGGGGGAGATAAAGTACAGAACTCTTGTATTTGCGGGGTTCCCATAGACAATGCATGGAGCGTGTGCCGACTCCACAATCCATGCAGCGGGGAGATGCATTCTGGATCGAGAGGGTCCCCTGTTCTGTAGTTAAGGGGAAAAACATATAAAAAACAGAGCCCTATTACAGTGTTCTTTTTAAACCTAAAAAGCCGATAATCCAGAACACGGGGGGATATTTATCAAAGTTGTCTATGTCCCACATCAATATAGACCAAACTACAGAGGGTTAGTCTGGTCTATTGTGCACCTAATTTATCAAATGGCGCACAGCTCTTGATAAATTCTGTGCACAGACTGCATGATCCATGCTTTAGTCTATATTTAAACCTGCTCCAACATGGTCTGACATTTCGGCGTACTTTCAGCCTATGCGACTTGTCGCTGAAAAGTCGCTTTTGATAAATTCAGCACCAATGCATTTTTCAATGCATTTCAGTCTAAAATAGACTAGAATGCATCATGTTCTAAAAATCCTCTAGAGCAAAAGTCGCAGAAAAGTCGCACATATTTAGACTGCGACATTCTGTGCGACAAATTTAGACAAGAAAAACCAGTCTAAATCCTTTGATAAATCTCCCCCAGTGTTTCCCAACCGGAGTGCCTCCAGATGTTTCCAAAATACAACATTTGGAGTCACCCTGGTTGGGAAACACTGATCTAGAAAGCCTTAATTTGTACTCAAAGTAAGGAGTTGTCTATTCAAATCCATTATATTGTATGTGTAGCTACTAACCCTAAAGAAAAGGCAATGGAGATAAAAAAGGAAAATGTAGAGTGTTAGAACGATCTTTTGAGAAGATCCTTGAACATGTCAAGCTGAACCTTCAGTCTGAAGCTCACATGACCAGACTGAAGCATTTCCTAATTCTGGATACATTGCCGAATACCTATTCATTGAAATAGACAATTATGCTGGAAAGGGTTGAAAAAGGGAAAGAGGAAGAGACAAGACAATGACAAGATGGATGGATACACCTATAGAAATCATGAATGCATTGAGGATCTTAAAGATCAAAACAGAAGGCAATGTTCAAGAGGCATACCAGAGTAAAAGCGAATAACCTTAGAGAAGATGGATGAATGTAATCACAGGCATCATGAATGCATCAATGAGAAGCCCAAAGACCCAAATAGAAGAAAGGACATTCGAATAAGCTCCAGAGAAAAAGAGGAAATCAATAACCAACAAAAAGATAGATGAATACAACCCAAAAATCATGACTATGTTAACTTGAATACTCAAACAGAAGACAGGACATTTGAGAGGAACTCAAACATTGTGGAGAAAAGCAATAACCATGAAGGGTGAATATTGTCCAAAAGTGTTATTTCTTGAAAAGCCAAGCAAACGGTAGGTCATTCAAATAGTATTCAAAAATTGTGGAGAAACACAATAACCAAGAAGGAATATGATCCATATTATTTCTTTAAGACCCAAGCAAATTACAGGTCATTAGAGATTAGTGCGCTGCTTTTATCCTGGGCTGTTCCTTGGAGGGATCCGTCTGAGGTCATTAGAGGGCAATTCAAAAATTGAGGAAAAAGATGAAATTGATATCCAACAACAAAAGAATGAATTAAATCCAAAAATAATGACTATGTTTACTTGAAGTCTCCAGCCATAGACAGAAAATTTGTGAGGAAAATTAAGAGAAAGGTGAGGTCAATAACCACCAATAATATAGAGAAGACAGGAAATTTGTGAGGATCTCAAGAGCAAAATATTGTGACATCATAATTATGTTATTGCTTGTAGAGTCAAGCAAATGGTAGGTCAATCAAGGGGAATTCAAGAATTAAGAAGAAAGAGGAAATGATATCCAACAACAAGAGGAGTAATACGAACTAAATATAATGACTATTTTAGCCTGAAGATCCAAATTGAAGACAGGACATTTGGGAAAAAGCCTTAATATGGTTAAAAAAAACTGGAAATATGTGAGGAACTCAAGAGTTGAGTAAATAAAAGTGAAGTCAAAAAACCAAAAACAAGATGGATGAATACAACCCAAAAATCATGACTATTTTACTTGAATACTTAAACAGAATAAGGACATTTGAGAGGTGCTCAAACATTGTGAAGGAAAACAATAACCAGGACTGAAGATAGTCCAAATCAAGATTGTGTTAATCCTTGAATTCCTGAGCAAATTACAGGTCATTCAAGGGGAATTTAAGAGTTTAGGATAAAGAGGAATTGGATATCAAACAGCAAAAGGAAGAGTGCAATCATAATTTTTGGACTATATATTCATCCTTAATGGTTATTGTTTTACTCCACAATGTTTGAGTTCCTCACAAATCTCCTGTCTTCTGCTTGAGACTTCAGGCTAATATAGTCATTATTTTTGGCTTACAATCATCCTCTTGTTGTTGGATAGCAATTTTATCTTTCTACTTGTTGTTGGATAGCAATTTTATCTTTCTACTTGTTGTTAGATAGCAATTTTATCTTTGGACTATTTTCATTCTTGGTTCCTCTCAAATGTCCTCATTTTGTCTTAGACTGCATTCACATCTTGTTTTTTGCAATACCGTTCCCGTATCCGGTTTCATTGAAAAAAACATATCCAACCGTATTGCAAACCGTATATATAGACATTTCATTGTAAACCGTATGCCAACCGTAGCATCAGGTTGTGTACGTTTTGCATCATTTATGGGTTTAGCCGTTTTTTTTACCCGTACACAAAACCATAGTCTACTACGGTTTTGTGTCCTGGTGAAAAACCGGATACAACCCGTATACGGTTATTTTAAAATGGAGTTCTATGGTAACTGTATTGAACCGTATGTGCGTACGGTTACATCCGGTTTGCACATTACGGTTTTTCATTCATTTATTTATTTATTTATTTTTGGGAAATTCAATAAAAAAAAAGGAAGAATTTTATTTAAAATGTTGACAAATAGAGATGAGTGAATTTACAGTAAATTCGATTCGTCACAAACTTCTCGGCTCGACAGTTGATGACTTATCCTGCATAAATTAGTTCAGCTTTCAGGTGCTCCCGTGGGCTGGAAAAGATGGATACAGTCCTAGGAGACTCTTTCCTAGGACAGTATCCACCTTTTCCAGCCCACCTGAGCACCTGAAAGTTGAACTAATTTATGCAGGATGTGACATCAACTGCCGAGCCGAGAAGTTCGTGACATATCGAATTTACTGTAATTTCGCACATCTCTATTGACAAACATAAAACCGCATAGTTTTTTTTCATTGAAAACGTATTAAAACGTATGCAAACGGACATGTGTTTTCAAACCGTATTCGGTTTAAAAACGTGAGGAGGCATATACGGTTGCATACGTTTCGGTCCGGTTTGGAGACATACGTTTTTTGAACAGAAACGGGATACGGGACCCGTATTGCAAAAACGAGGTGTGAATGCAGCCTTATTATTTAAGTATACTTAATTTTGGGTTATATTTATCCATTTTGTTTTTGGTTATTGACTGTTTTTACTCAGATCTACAATTCCTTACATATTTACTGTCTTTGTTTTGAAACCATATTAAGAGTTTTCCCCAAATGCCCTGCCTTCTGTTTGGTTCTTCAAGATAACACAGTCATTATTTTTGGATTATGTTACTGCTTGAAGACCCATGAAAATGGTAGGTCATTCGAGGGGAATTCAAGAGTTGAGGAGACTGAGGAAATTGGTATCCAACAATAACTGGTTAATTGTAATCCAAATATAATGACAATGTTAGCTTAAAGACCTTAATAAAAGACAGGATATAAAAAAAAAAACTCTTAATATGGTTAAAAATAAAAAAGACAGGAAATATGAGGAACTCATGAGTTGAGTAAAAAAAATAAAAATAAATAAAAAGGAAGTCAACCAAAACACAAAAAACGGTTGAATACAATTCAATAATAAATTGAATACTTAAAATAAGGACATTAGAGAGGAACCCAAACATTCTGAAGGAAAACAATAACCATGGATGAATATAGTTTAAACTGTGATTATTTTTTTGCTTGAAAACCCAAACAGGTCATCCAATGGAATCTGAGTTGAGCAGAAAGAGGAAATTGATATCATAAAAACAAAAGGAAGAATGCAATCCAAAAATAAGGATTATGTTAGATTGAAGTTACAAACAGAAGAGAGGACATTGGTGATAAACTCAAGAGAAAGGTTAGGTCAATAATCAACAACACGATGGATAAATACGACCAAAAAATCGCGACTATATGTTAACTGAAAGACCTAAACAGAAGTGCGGATATTTGAGAGAAACTCAAGAGTTGAGTAGAAAAACTGGAAATTGATGATAACCAACAACATGGAAGATCATGACTTTATCAGCTTAAATACCCAAGAAGAAGACAGGACATTCATTAACTCTTAATACGGTTTCCAGTTGTTTTGTTGGTGCCTCATTATAATCATCTTCATCGTCACCAATGTTCATGATAACAATAACGGAAAAGAGAGTCATATGAGATAAGTATACAGTAGAATCTCCCTTAGTGGACACCTCCCAATAGGGGACACTCCCAATAGCAGATGCGGACACACCTAATAGGGGACAAAGCACTCCCAATAGGGGACAAAACACTTCCATTAGGGGACAAAACATTCCCATTAGGAGACAAAACACTCCCAATAGGGGACAACCAAGCTTATGTGCCAGAGTCGTGAAGAAAACTGTGATCACATCCCCCCCCCCCTGTACCATAAATTCCCCCTTTATGCCCCTGTGCCACTTCATAAAGAGGGAGGGGGGAGGTGATTAATTCAAGCAGAGGGTAATAAGGGGGGAATTAAATGGCACAGGGGGATCAAGGGGAAATGATGTGGCATAGGGGTAAGGGGGGATGAAATGATACAGGGGAGGGATAAGGGGGGGTTAAACGACACTGGGAGCTTATCCTGTAATATTGCTTTTGATCATGTTTTATAGGTTTTATATACTCTGGAGTGAGTACAGAACAATATTCGGTCATTTAGAAAGAATTTTGAGCCTTTTTCCCAATAGAGGATGTCTCTCAATAGTGGACACTTTTTAATTCCCCGTGAGTGTCCACTATTGGGAGATTCTACTGTAATATGTATTGCTAACCCGTTATCAAATTCAGTTTTAGAAGGTGGAAAATGTAATAATTCCTCCCTAAAATGTCCTCTTAGGACAGAAGCCACCTAAAACCAATAACTTTTATTTAGCAGCTTATTGTTGTGTTAGATGTAAACTGAATTGCAGTACTATGTCGGCTTTTTAATAGAGTGGTATGTAAATACTTTATCTTAGTAGGGAACTTTATGGCAGTATTATGGGGGCTTAAATTATAGGGTAAAACTGTCTTAAAATGGCAAGTGGGAGGGGAACCCTCTGCTTGTTGCCCTAGTGCCTAATTTTCTTTATGTTATGTTATTATTACTATTATTATTCCTTGGCTTGTTTTTCTTGCTAGGTAAGGAAGGAGGGGGGCTTTATGTACTTACATCTGACAAGTGCCCAGTGTGTCCGTACATGTTTTTCTGCTTTCTCCAAAGCGTCAGCCATAATTCTATTTTCCAGCGCGGTAATGAAATGTTTCTACGTAATGTCACCTTAGATATTCTGTCATTACATTACTGAAGACATTCAAAGGGAAATGCGCAGCTCCTAAAAGCTTTCTGTTTGTTGGGTATTTAGTCTATCCTCGCAGACCTGTACACGTTAATGCTTTAATTTTCTCTGTAGAAAATACTTACCGTGAGGCTTTTACTTTACAAAACACTGACAGGAGGAGGAATGTTTAGTTTGCCTATTCGCCTTTTACATAATAGCCACTTGCAGTATTATAGAAGGTTAATGCAGTCGCTAATACTGTGAATGGTACTGGGAGCGTTTATGCACTTTGGAACAAAAGAACTATAGGTACACGAGGCAAGAAAAAGCTCTATGTTCAAAAAGTCGAACAAAGGTTTAATGGTCGAAAAAGATCTGGTGGGTGTAGAATGCATAAGATCAACAAATACAGAATGAAAAGCTCGTGCATATACTATAGTGTAGAGAAGGTCAGGTGGCTATTAACATGGCTGGTTACACCTTATGGCAGCTAATGTATACTTCAAGGTCGGAACACTTACTCTATTGACAAAGAATAGGGTATAGGTATAGGGAAGGCCATAGCTAGGGCACGACACGTATAAAGAAGACATGAACAACACTCCCACATGGTTAATGTAAATATATTACTATTTAGTCATATCCAAAGTGGAGTAGCTTAGATAAGGCAGCAGATTCTACGTATCTACACTATCACCTGATACAGAATATTTAACAAAAATCTTGCCCTATGTCTATAAGCTAATAGACCCGACTGCATTCTAAAAATGTCTGCTCTTGTATCTTAACAGCGCTGAAATCCTGTTCATCTCTTCTACCTAACCCCTTGTGGACACAGCCATTTTTTATTTTTGCATTTTTGTTTTTCCTCCTCATCTTCTAATAGCCATAAGTGTTTCAATTTCCCACCTACAGATCCACATGAGGCTTCTTTTTTGGGTTTTGTAATGTATTCACTCATTTAGGGATGGAGGGATAAATCAAAGGAGTACTCCGCCCCTAGACATCTTATCCCCCCCCCCCCACCTGTATATACGTGAGTATGATACTCCAATAAGAAGAACATTTGCTGAAATTGGTGAGTGCCGCTATTTCATGTGGATCACACATAAGATAGCACTCTGTTGGCCAACAACTATGACTCTGGGTGCACCCCATAGACTTGGCGCACACTTGGTATCAAAAGAGGAGAAAAAGCTGTTATAGCAATCTCCTTTCTTATATGACCAAAAAAGATTGAGAACTTGACAGTCTGCCTGCCCACTCCTGATCAACCTTTCATCTGTCTTTGCAGGAGAGTCAGGAGGCCACCATCAAGGCCGGTTCTGCCTATAGGAAAAATAGGCAGCTGCCTAGAGTGCCCTCTTGATGGGGGCGCCGCTCTGCCTACTGCAAGAAAGTTAGTAACCAGCCAGCATCTGAAGCACCCGCCCAGCCAGAATCCCCGTCACGTGAGGAGGGGGTTTATTACAGTGGGTCACCCTAGTAGTAGGTGATTACATGTGAAAGAGGTTTGTTACAGTGTTTCCCCACAATAGTAAAGTGAGGTGTGTCAAAGGGCAGAGCCAATGGCGGCAAATTTAGCTTTCGCCAAGGGTGGCAAAGATCCTTGCACCAGCCCTGGCCACCATAGCATAGGAATCACCAGGTTCGGTTGACATTTACCAAATGTATTTGGCTTATTTAGAGTCCACATCCTACCTACTGCAATCTTGGTTTGGAACTATATCACAAATGTTTATTTTGCAGTTTTTTTGGAAGGTTGGTAGGTCTAGTACAGGCCCTAAAGGTCCATTCTGTCTTGGTTATTGTTTGAACGTCTGTGTCATTCTCCACCCCCTCAGGCCCTGCAGCGGGCACAGCACAGTGGATCAGCTCTGACCACAAAATAGTTAAATACAAACCCCTGAAAATAGAGCAATGGAACGACTAAAGTCACCTCTGCAGTAATGGCCTCATATTTCCGCTGAAACCTACAGATACAACAGGGGAATACTTGAATTCCGTTCTGATTCCATTAAGAAGGTCACAGTTTACGTGTCCCGGTGGGAGTTGTAGACATGTCCTTTAACGTTTAATTTGCTTACAAGCTATGATGTTTCGGACCAGGGTACAAGCTAAGAAAAGCAACCAATCAGATCGCTTCTTTCATTTTTGAAAACGCCCCTGAAAAATCAAAGTAGCAATCTGATTGGTTGCTATGGGCAGTCCTGGGGTGGGACGGAGTGTTACAGTGTTGTGGTTTAACTTTACTTTCCTGGAAAAGCTGCTGGGTTGCCCATAGCAACCAATCAGATTACTTCTTTCATTTTTCACAAGGCCTCTGCAAAATGGAAGAAGCAATCTGATTGGTTGCTATGGGCAACTCAGCAGCTTTTCCAGTAAAGTAAAGTTAAACCACAACACTGTAACACTCCGTCCAACCATCCCACAGTCTCCCATTCACTGTATTGCCAAGACCCTCCTGCTTATCTTACAGTTTTACATACCGTGAGATCCCCAAAGACCACAATGGGCCTATTGGTTTCAATGGGCAAAAAAATCACAGAGTTAATGCACTAGCCCATTAGTTCCCTATACCATTAAAGAAGGGAGGGCTCAATATTCGCTAAAATTCGCATATGCGCATAAGTGAATATGCGAATTTCACGAATATATGACAAATATTCGTTCATATATTCGCTAAATATCGCGAATTCGAATATGGCCTATGCCGCTCATCACTACTCTGAACCCCCCAGACTACTACCATGATATTACTGTTTATCACAAGTGCAGTGCAGCCATACCTTTGGCTGCGGTTTCCCACACTTTTTTGAGGTCAGTAATAGTCGGATAGGCATGCCAGGGGGTTCGCAATGACCCGCGCTGGGACCGATGTGTGATTGACACACAGCTCCTCATGCACCCCTGATCTTGTGAATGTGTGCAAAAAAAAAATTCCGGCCATGCTAATTTGCATGATTAATCATATATGCGTGACATCACAGGATACACATATGCGGGGGAAATCTTGTCCTATTCAGAACCCTATAACTTTTTTATTTCTCCTTATACGGGCCTGTATGAGGACTCATTTTTTGTACCTCGATCTGTAGTTTTTAACAGGACCATTTTTGTTTTGATGTCACTTTTTAATGCTTTTTTTTAAGTTCAGGAGTTGCAGTTGGTTACTAACTACAACTCCCAGCATGCCCTGATTCAGCCTGTGGCTCAGCAGCTGCCCCAAACGAAAACTACAACACCCAGCATTTTAAACTATATAGTATAGGTCAGTGTTTCCCAACCAGGGGTGCCTCCAGCTGTTGCCGAACTACAACTCCCAGCATGTTGGACTATATAGTAGTATATAGTATAGGCCAGTGTTTCCCAACCAGGGCACCTCCAGGTGTTGCAAAACTACAACTCCCAGCATGTTGGACTTTATAGTAGTATATAGTATAGTTTAGTGTTTCCCAACCAGGGCACCTCCAGCTGTTGCAAAACTACAACTCCCAGCATGTTGGACTATATAGTAGTATATAGTATAGGTCAGTGTTTCCCAACCAGTGGTGTCTCCAGCTGTTGCCAAACTACAACTCCCAACATGTTGGACTATATAGTAGTATATAGTATAGGTCAGTGTTTCCCAACCAGGCTGCCACCAGCTATTGCAAAACTACAACTCCCAACATGTTGGACTATATAGTAGTATATAGTATAGGTACATTTTTTCCAACCAGGGGTGCCTCCAGCTGTTGCAAAACTACAACTCCCAGCATGTTGGACTTTATAGTAGTATATAGTATATGTCAGTGTTTCCCAACCAGGGGTGCCTCCAGCTGTGGCAAAACTACAACTCCCAGCATGTTGGACTTTATAGTAGTATATAGTATAGGTCAGTGTTTCCCAACCAGGGGTGCCTCCAGCTGTTGCCGAACTACAACTCCCAGCATGTTGGACTATATAGTAGTATATAGTATAGGTCAGTGTTTCCCAACCAGGGGTGCCTCCAGCTGTTGCCGAACTACAACTCCCAACATGTTGGACTATATAGTAGTATATAGTATAGGCCAGTGTTTCCCAACCAGGGCACCTCCAGGTGTTGCAAAACTACAACTCCCAGCATGTTGGACTTTATAGTAGTATATAGTATAGGTTAGTGTTTCCCAACCAGGGCACCTCCAGCTGTTGCAAAACTACAACTCCCAGCATGTTGGACTATATAGTAGTATATAGTATAGGTCAGTGTTTCCCAACCAGTGGTGTCTCCAGCTGTTGCCAAACTACAACTCCCAACATGTTGGACTATATAGTAGTATATAGTATAGGTCAGTGTTTCCCAACCAGGCTGCCACCAGCTATTGCAAAACTACAACTCCCAACATGTTGGACTATATAGTAGTATATAGTATAGGTACATTTTTTCCAACCAGGGGTGCCTCCAGCTGTTGCAAAACTACAACTCCCAGCATGTTGGACTTTATAGTAGTATATAGTATATGTCAGTGTTTCCCAACCAGGGGTGCCTCCAGCTGTGGCAAAACTACAACTCCCAGCATGTTGGACTTTATAGTAGTATATAGTATAGGTCAGTGTTTCCCAACCAGGGGTGCCTCCAGCTGTTGCAAAACTACAACTCCCAACATGTTGGACTATATAGTAGTATATAGTATAGGTCAGTGTTTCCCAACCAGGGGTGCCTCCAGCTGTTGCAAAACTACAACTCCCAACATGTTGGACTATATAGTAGTATATAGTATAGGTCAGTGTTTCCCAACCAGTGGTGTCTCCAGCTATTGCCAAACTACAACTCCCAACATGTTGGACTATATAGTAGTATATAGTATAGGTCAGTGTTTCCCAACCAGGCTGCCACCAGCTGTTGCAAAACTACAACTCCCAGCATGTTGGACTATATAGTAGTATAAAGTATAGGTCAGTTTTTCCCAACCAGGGGTGCCTCCAGCTGTTGCAAAACTACAACTCCCAGCATGTTGGACTATATAGTAGAATATAGTATAGGTCAGTGTTTCCCAACCAGGGGTGCCTCCAGCTGTTGCAAAACTACAACTCCCAGCATGTTGGACTATATAGTAGTATATAGTATAGGTCAGTGTTTCCCATCCAGGGGTGCATCCAGCTGTTGCAAAACTACAACTCCCAGCATGTTGGACTATATAGTAGTGTATAGTATAGGTCAGTGTTTCCCAACCAAGGGTGCCTCCAGCTGTGGCAAAACTACAACTCCCAGCATGCCCGGACAGCCAACGGCTGTCCGGGCATGCTGGGCGTTGTAGTTTTGCAACAGCTGGAGGTGCTCTGGTTGGGAAACACTGGTATAGTATATGGTACAACATTCCAAGAGTTGGAGGATTGGTTGGATAAATACCGGCAATTGCATTGCTGGTATTTTTAATATAAAAATATCATCAGGGTGGCCAAAATATCGTCTGTGCCGGTAAAACACCGGCCAGGTGGCAGCCCTAGCACCGGCCTGCCGAGAAATCGCAGTGCGAGCACTCGCTCCGCCCGTGTGCTCTCTGCTTCAAGTAATAGCCAAACAGCAGAAAGAATAGGCTATTACTTGAAGCAGAGAGCTCACGGGCGGAGCGAGCGCTCGCACTGCGATTTCTCTACGGGCCGGTGCTAGGGTTGCCACCTGGCCGGTATTTTACCCGCACAGACGGTATTTTGGCCACCCTGACGGTATTTTTATATTACGTCCAGAGAAGATCAGGGACGCTCTTTATGGCTGCTTCTTTATTTCCTCTCCAGTATTAAAGTGAGGATCCTATTTTATCGGAACAAGTCTCTTCCTGTCCTTGTCTTCCTTTATTATTTTCAGCCTCCAACAATCCAATTGACGAGCGTCCTCCATAATAACGATGGTAGACGCCAAACGCCTGCCTTCTACTGCATACGGCGCGAGGCCGAATCGGCATGCATAAAGCAAATGATGTGTATCTGCGTCTACCTGCCTTGTATTTTACACCTAGGCTTTCATCTCTACACACGTTCCTTTAGATGGGAGTTAATCTTACAATGTAATTAAATTTTTAGGCCTCTAAATTGCAGACCTGCCGGTTGGTATCTCCCGCTCCGCACAGCACATCCGTAACAAAAAAAAATCAATTCCCGGCGAGTAAGAAGGAATGATTACCCTTTCCAGAATGTTTTCCGAGGCTTTAGAACACGCCTCGCAATCTCAGGACAAGCAAATAATACGCTCATTAAACTGTTTATCGTATTCTTTAGCGTAAGGGATCACCTGCTTAAGTCCTAAGCGGTACGCCAGGATTCGGTCCACGGCATCCGGGTTCATCTGAGTCCACTGTAAGCTGTAAGAGTAGACGCTGGCTTTGCTCTGCCATAGTGGGTTGTAGGTATCGTAGTAAAATTCTGGAGGGTAGGCCTTTCCTAAATAAAAAAAAACATAACATGGAACCATGTCATATATGTGCACACATAAATACAATAGGCTCATTTATTTAAAAAAAAAATATATATATATATATAAATATATATATGTATATATATATATATATATATATATATATATATATATATACAGCAACAGGAGAATACAGCAGCACACTGCTAGCACAAAGATATAGATAAAACATGAGTATATAGATAAAACATGAGTATCTAGATAGAACATGAAAAGCTATTCAGCTGTAGTGCAACAAATGAAATATGAAATTATGAAATTATGAGGTACTTAGCTTGCAAATTTGGCGGCCAAAGAGCTTGGACCGTCCCACCACGGTAAGGTGACCTCATTCTGGGACGGACCCTACACTATGAATATGCCTCTGTGTGAACAGTACAGCAGGCATGCAAGGTCTGAAATAGTGTTGCTCGCGAATATTCGCAATGCAAATTTTATTCGCAAATATCGCGAATTTGCGAATATTCGCGAATATAGCGCTATATATTCGTAATTACGAATATTCTTTATTTATTTTCATTTTTTCACAGTACACATCACAGTGATCATCCCTCTCTGCTTCCAGCTTGTGTGGTGTAAAGAAGACTCTAATACTACTGTGTGAGACTGGTGTGCGAATTTTCGCATGTGCGAAAATTTGCATTATGCTAATTTTAGCATATGCTAATTTTTGCTTATGCTAATTTTGATATATGTTAATTTTCGTATATGTTAATTTTTGCATACGCGAATGTTCGCATATGCGAAAATAAAACGAGAATATTACGAATATGCGAATATATGACGAATATTCGTCCATATATTCGCGAATATTCGCGAATTCCAATATGGCCTATGCCGCTCAACACTAGTCTGAAACATCCAAGGCACCTTATATACACCTGATAGAGGTGGGTGGGGGGTGCAGGAGCCAACATGAAGGTAGCCACTCCCCCGTTCTTTGGATATATATATATATATATATATATATATATATATATGTGTATATATATATTATAAAAACAGTTTTGTTTTTTTTAAGTGTACCTATCATGCCACAAAAAATTATTATAAGAGGTACTCCGGTGGAAAACTTTTTTTTTTTTAATCAACTGGTGCCAGCAAGTTAAACAGATTTGTAAATGACTTCTATTAAGAAATCTTTATCCTTCCAATACTTTTAGCAGCTGTATGCTACAGAGGAAATTCTTTTCTTTTTGAATTTCTTTTTTTTTTTGTCTTGTCCACAGTGCTCTCTGCTGACACCCGATGCCCGTATCAGGAACTGTCCAGAGCCGGAGAAAATCCCCATTGCAAACCTATGCTACTCTGGACTAGTGCTGCTCGCGAATATTCGCAATTCGAATATTATTTGCGAATATCGCATATTCACGAATTCGCGAATTTCACGAATGTAGCGCTATATATTCGTAATTACGAATATTCGTTTTTTTTTTGTTTTTTTTCTTCACAGTACACATCACAGTGATCACCCCTCTCTGCTTCCAGCTTGTGTGGTGTAAAGAAGGCTCTAATACTACTGTGTGAGACTGGCGCGCAAGAATTCGCATATGCGAAACTTAGCATGTGCTAAGTTTCGTATATGCGAATTTCCACATATGCTAAGTTTCGCATGTGCGTATTTTCGCATACGCGAAAATAAAACGAGGATATAGCGAATATTCGCGAATGTATGACGAATATTCCTCCATATATTCGCGAATATTCGTCATACATTCGCGAATATTCGCTATATCCTCGTTTTATTTTCGCGTATGCGAAAATACGCACATGCGAAACTTAGCATATGTGGAAATTCGCATATACGAAACTTAGCACATGCTAAGTTTCGCATATGCGAATGTTTGCGCGCCAGTCTCACACAGTAGTATTACAGCCTTCTTTACACCACACAAGCTGGAAGCAGAGAGGGATGATCACTGTGAGGTGTACTGTGAAGAAAAAAAAAAAAAAAAAAAAAAAAACGAATATTCGTAATTACGAATATATAGCGCTATATTCGCGAAATTCGCGAATTCGCGAAATTCGCGAATTCGCGAATATGCGATATTCGCGAATAATATTCGAATTGCGAATATTCGCGAGCAACACTACTTGTGTGGTGTAAAGAAGGCTGTAATACTACTGTTTGAGACTGGCGTGCGAAAATTCGCATATACGAAAATTTGCATATGCTAATTTTCGCATATGTGAATTTTCACATATGTTAATTTTCGCATACGTGTATTTTCGCATACGCGAAAATAAAATGAGAATATAACGAATACGCGAATATATGACGAATATTCATCCATATATTCGCGAATATTCGCGAATTCGAATATGGCCTATGCCGCTCAACACTAATGCAGATGCTTTACATTTTTGTGTGTCTAGCTTCTGTATTTGGCTCACAAATCTCTCTCGTCTGCTGCTTACTCATTTTGGCATCCACTGCTCAGGAAAGGGCGTGTTTGAGGCAAGCACTGAGCCCACCCTTACTCACCATGCATTTACTTCCTCTCTGAGTCTGCTGAGCTGTGCTGGGTCTCTTCATCCAATCACTTCAGGCTGCTCTATAACCCCCTCCTCTCTGTTTTCATGCTGCAGTCTGATAGGACAGGAGTGAGCACAGAGGAATTCTAGTCCTGCCCTCACTTTCTGAACTTTGTCCCTGCCTGTGCTTCATCAGAGACAAAGATGATGCTGCAGCCAGACAAGATTATGTTCTGGATGGTATGGGGACCCCTAGTGGTCATTTTTTATAAGCCATGATTTTTGAAGAATACGAATAATGAAGTATATTAGAAAGGTTAATGTTCTGCCAAGATGTACCACATAAAAGTTTTTTATTCTGACCGTGCTCATTTAAGTTATGCCTATGACTCCTGCCCAATACGATAACTAATCTCCTAGATGTCAGATGTATAGCTTAGATGTATTTTAGATGTAGCACGTACAGAAATGTTGTCTCTCCTCCTTTTTGTCTTCATATGTCCTCTTTCCATGCTATTTGAATAGGCGGCCCTCCCTGGTGTGATGTCAGAGCTGTGCTGAATGTTTTCGGCCAATAAGATGCCTCCACCTTCTGCTCCTCCCTGTCTTGCAACATGTTTACTCCTGCACCCTTGAAAGAAAGAGATACTGCAGCTGCACCACCTCCTCTCCCCCCTCCAGTCTGTGTAGCGTTTACTGAAGGCTAGGTTCACACTACGGAATTTCCGCCTGCAATTGTGCTTTGAAGTTGCAGGCAGAAATTCTGTTTACTAAAATGCATAGTGTAGTGAATGGGTTTCCATTCACAAATTCACACTTCGGAATTGGTGAAGCAAAATTTGTGAACGTAAAATCCGGTTGGAAATTTCCAATTGCGTTGCTCATTCTTAAGGTAGAAATACTCGCAGAACACATTGCAGTCTATGGGAGACTGCAGTTTCCGCACGGTCCTAGTGCCGACTGATTCAGTCGGCGGTGGCCGCACTCGGAGTCTCCGGGCAGAAATTTTCTGCCCAGAGATTCTGCAGTGTGAACCTAGCCTAAGGGGTAAGGCTAGGTTCACACTGTAACAAAGGACAGACAGCACTCCGTAGTGTGATACTGTTGTTGCACACAGTTAGTTTAAGCAGAGATAGCACTTACCACAACAGGTTACACTCAGCCAAGTGCAACAATGGAAAAAGGCAATGATAGCAAATAGTCTGCAGCTGCTCCACGTCCAAATCGATATAACAAAAGAATGGGATCTCAAACGTGTCGACGGGATTCGAAGTGCAGGACACACAAGCAAGGGGATGTGAAGTTTATTCACCAATGATGCAACGCGTTTCACAGATAAACTGCTTCATCAGGCATGATGCTGATGCCTGATGAAGCAGTTTATCTGTGAAACGCGTTGCATCATGGGTGAATAAACCTTATATCCCCTTGCTTGTGTGTCCTGCGCTTCGAATCCCTTCGACACGTTGGAGATCCTATTATTAGGTTTACACTGTGGAATTTCCGGGCAGAATTTCTTCCGGAGATCGAGCTGGCGGCACTAGGACCACGCGGACTACATTGCTGTCCCCATAGATGGCAATTCATTTCTGAGCAGGTCTCCCAAAAGATCCACCCAGAAATGCATTGCAGTCTATGGGGGCAGCAATGCAGTCTGCTCGGTCCTAGCACCGCCGGCTCGATCTCCAGCAGAAATTCTGCCCAGAAATTCCACAGTGTGAACCTAGCCTAAGGGTCTATTCACACAGCAGAATTTCAACACGTGGAATTCCACCTCAAATGAAAGCCCAATAGACATCTATGGGATTTCGCACTCCCATTCACACTTCTGAATTTCCGCTTGCGGAATTCCGCAAGCGGATATTCAGAAGTGTGAATGGGAGTGTGGAATCCCATAGAAGTCTATTGGGCTTTTGATTTGAGGCAGAATTCCGTATGTGGAAATTCTGCCGTGTGAATAGACCCTTAGGCTAGGTTCAGACTACGGAATCTCCGGGCAGAACATTTCCGCCCGGAGATTCTGAGTTCCGCTTGCGCCGACTGAATAAGTCGGCGCTAGGACCGCGCGGACACAGCAGTCTCCCATAGACTGCAATGTGTTCTGCGAGGAATTCCGCCTCAAGAAAGAGCACCGCCTTTCTTCAGGTGGAAATTTCGAAGCGCATTTACTAAGCGGATTTTCCGCTTCACAAATTCCGAAGTGTGAATTTGTGAACGGAAAACCATTCACTACACTAGACATTTTAACAAGCGGAATTTCTGACTGAAATTTTACGACTGAATTTTTGTCGGAAATTCCGTAGTCTGAACCTAGCCTAATACAGGCTGCCCCAATGGGAGAAAAATTCCCTTTATCCTCTAATAAAACATATTACAAACTTCAATCTATTTACATATACTTCCGCCAGTTTATACAATTCTTTAGACTGGCATTTATGACCTGTCAATGGCTTCTGCTTGTTTGCTGGTCTATGGGCGACTTGAGTGTAAATGGACGCGTATGAAAACACACTTGTCCTTGGACACCATAATTGAGATAATTTGGCCTCTTTTAAGCATCGTTTTTACAATACGCCAGTTGAATTAGTTGCATTACCACTAAATTGATGGAAATGTAATGCACTATTATGGTAAAAGCATTGAGTTCTTATTGCGTTAAATTACTGGGAAATATTATTTTAAAATCAGAGCGAGTAAGAACTTTTACCTGGACGCACTTAAAAGCGAATACTGTGAAAAGGAAAAATGCTCCCTTGCCGGATTTTCCATTTACCACTTGATCAGTTTTAAGTTAAAAGCTTTTGTAATGTGGGGTATGGAGACAAACAAAAACGAGGCTTATTTTCCCATGAAAGAACCTCAACTCTTCTTAAAATGTTTGACTCATTGGTGGTCCAAATGCAAAAAGCTCAAGAGTGGGCCTCCATCTTCATAAAGTTTAGATGAATTAGGTTCAACCTGTACAGATCTATGGGAGATATTAAGCCAAAAAAAAAAAAATCTGGAAAAACCAGAGCATACCAAAAACTGCAAGGGACACAAAAAAGTCAATAAAATTGGCCAAGTCGGTAGGCTTCGGCAGGACCAGTAAACTTTCAAATGTGTATGATGTCTGCCCATCTGACCCCTAAATTTGTCGTAAACGTGAACTGTCTAATCTATTGTTCTCTGGACGTTAAGCCACCAGTCTGGCATCAGGCTACCTCCCGTTTCCCCCTCATCAAGCTGAGCATGTATGTGTATAGGGGATCGGGTGTGATAGCTTTCAGCCGACAGCTATTAAATGGGCACTGTGAGATCCAAAAACTTTTGGAATATGGTTGTAATTTTTTTTGGGAATATTTAATAAAGAAAATGACTCCTGAAAATCCCACCACTAGGGGTCCCCATACTACAGGGACACTAATTAGTCCTACAGCAGCATCAGGCTTGTCCATGAGTCATGGACAAGAGATGACTCGTGGACAAGACTGCATGAGCAGACACACCAATCACCACAAGGAGGGACACACCCCCTCCCACCACACACCAATCACCTCCCACCACCACAAAGGGACACGCCCCCTACCACCACAAACCAATCACCTCCCACCACCACAAGAGAGGGATACACCTCCTCCCACCACACACCAATCACCTCCCACCACCACAAGGGAGGAATACGCCCCCTCCCACCACACACCAATCACCACCCACCACCACAAGGAGTCACACACCTCTTCCCACCACACACCAATCACCTCCCACCACCAAAAGGAGGGACACGTCCTCTTTCCCTGAGAGGATTTTTAACACTGTGAGCTAATGAAAAGACATATTTTTATAATGAATAAAGGTGATAGAGGCATAAAAACCAGATATAAATGGTCAGGAGATATATATATATATATATATATATATATATATATTATAATTTTTTTTTTTTGTAGGATCTGACAGGTATACTTTAAAGGTATGGCCAGATTTATGGGGCCCATCTTGCCTCAATTCTCCCAACAATCCCACCATTCTTGCCAAACATAGAAGCAGGGAACCCCCAGTCTTCCAAAAAGTACCTCACAGACATATGTATTCTATAGAGATCCCATAAATGTCTAAAATGTTATATATTTAAATATATCTTCAAAGGTGTTAATATATATATATATATATATATATATCTATATATATATATATATATGTGTATTTATTTTTAAACATGCCAAGACTGCCTCCTTAAAAAGCAAAAACTTATACTTACCTCACTTGGTCCTTGTAGCCTCTGGTATTGCTGCTCCCAGTCTTTGCCATGCTCCATTTCCTGGTGCTGGTGCCAATCACTGGCTGAGGCGGGACACTGCTGCAGCCAGTTATTGGCCGAGCGGCGTTCTAACGTTTTGACCAGGAACTGGAGCATGGCAGAAACTGGGAACAGCAACACCGGTGGCTACGGGGACTGAAAGAGAGGTAAGTATGGGTTATTTTTTTAATCTAAAGGACATCTGCAGCAAAAGACAACTTATCCACAGGATAGGGCATAAGTGTCTGATTGCGGGGGGTCTGACCGTTGGGACCCCCTGCAATCTCCATGACGTCACGGCAGACACGCCTCCTCCATGTAGTTCTTTGGGAGAGGTGGGGAGGCAGCTTTCGTGCCTCCCCCCCCTCTCCCATAGAGCTGTATGTGGAGGGGGCATGGAGCTGGCGTACCATCGACCTCAGAGAGATCAACGCTACGCGCATTAGCTGCTCTATGTGAGGCCCCGTTTGGGAGATCGGTCAGACCCCCCCGCGATCAGACACTTATCCCCTATAGTGTTGAGCGGCATAGGCCATATTCGAATTGCATAGGCCACATTCGTCATATATTCGCTACATTTGCATATGCGTAATATTCGCGTGTATTTGCGCATATACGAACATTCATGTATGTGAAAATTCGCATATGTGAAAATTCTCATTGGGGGAAAATACGCGTAAAAAAAAAATTCGTATATAAGAATTTTCGCATATGCGAAGATTAACTTGTGGGAACATCTACGTGGGAGGAAATTCGCACGTAAGAAAATCAGAGTATTGGGTAAATTCGCATATGCGAAACCCACCTAGATGAAAAGTTCGCATATGTGAAAATTATCATATGCTAAAATTTGCATAGGCGGGGAAAAATATTCGTAATTGCGAATACATAGTTCTATATTCGCGAGTGTGCGATATGCGCGAAAAAATTCGAATTGCGAATATTCGCGAGCAACACTAATTCCCCTATCCTGTGGATAGGGGATAAATTGTCTTTTGCTGCAGATGTTCTTTAAGGAGGCAAGTTTTATTACAGCCCATGTGAGTGGTGTAATCTGATTAGACCACTTCATAAGAGCGTGCACGAATTTAGGTATTTATGAGGTCTAAGGGCACTGGTCACAAACACACACTAAGGCTGGGTTCACACTACGTTTTCTCCCATACGGGAGCGCAAACGGCAGGGGGGAGCTAAAACCTCGCGCTCCCGTATGCCTTCTTATGCGCTCCCGTATGTCATTCATTTCAATGAGCCGGCCGGAGTGAAACGTTCGGTCCGGTCGGCTCATTTTTGCGCCGTATGCGCTTTTACAACCGGACCTAAAACTGTGGTCAACCACGGTTTTAGGTCCGGTTGTAAAAGCGCATACGGCGCAAAAATGAGTCGACCGGACCGAATGTTTCACTCCGGCCTGCTCATTGAAATGAATGACATACGGGAGCGCATACGAAGGCATACGGGAGCGCGAGGTTTTAGCTCCCCCCTGCCATATGCGCTCCCGTATGGGAGAAAACGTAGTGTGAACCCACCCTAACTCCAACACTTTCGGGTGCTCAAAGCCTTTAATCATGGAATAGACGACTAAGGGCATTGAGCGCCCGAAATGCATTGGAGTTAGTGTCTTGTGGGTGTTGCATTTCTTTATGTAGAGGATGGGGTTGGTGCTTCATGCCTTCCCTTTGTGTAAGTGTCAAAGCAAATGTGAACTTTAAGGGGTACTCCACTGCCCCGGCGTTCGGAACATTTTGTTTCAAACACTTGGAGCGAGCGGCGGGGGTGGTGGCATCATAGCCATGCCCCTTGTGACATCACGGACTGCCCACTCAATGCAAGTCTATGGGAGGGGGCGTTGCGGTCACCACGCCCCCTCCCATAGACTTGCATTGAGGGGACGTGATGTCATGAGGGCGCGGCATGATGTCACGACCCCTGCTGCTCGCTCCAAGCGTTCTAAATGAACGCCGGGTGCTGCGCAGAGATCATGGGGGACCCCAGCGATCAGACATCTTATCCCTTATGCTTTGGATAGGGAATAAGATGTCTAGGGGCGGAGTACCCCTTTAAGGTTCTAGAAAATCTGATTATACCGAGTAACCAATGCCGTGGAGAACGTATAAGTCAGAAGTCAACACAAGGCCAATAATCCACCAGCGCCTCTGAATCACCTTAGCATAATGAGGAGATATTTTTAGATTTGCTTAACCTTCAGTTACTCCAAAAGTCTGAATTAAACTCAAGATCAAAGAGGGGGGGGAAAAAAATGACTTTCTTCAGAAAACATGTCCTTGTTTAGCATATTAGAAATGCCTGCAGCTCTACAGTACTGTGTGATTCCTGACAAGGAGACTAACACACTCAGTTTGATCAGCTGGGAAGTGGTGATGCTTAAAGCTGAAGATTCCCTCTCTCTTTCCTTCTTCTCCTTCGTCAGTCTATAGAGACCTGCACAACACACAAATAGCGAGAATAGTCGTCCGGCACCGCTGTCCAACAATCACAGATCCCAGCAAACAATGTCCAAACAAGTCACACAGTCCATGCCTACCCGCCTGCGTGACATACCGTTGATGTAATAAAGTCTTCTGCTATCGAGACGCCCGGGTGAGTGCATCCTTTCATTTCTGTCTTCTTGATGCACAGAACCTCATTCGTCCAGGCGCTGCCGGTTAGGTCATCAGGTGGTGCACAAAATGATGCAATGTATACCTTGGAATATTGTATACACGAAAATGTATTTAAAAATAATAAAAATACAGATTACGCGTTTCAAGGGTGACTCCCCTCTTCCTCAGATCAGGTGACCCACACCTGATCTGAGGAAGAGTGGAGTCACCCTCGAAACGCGTAATCTGTATGTTTATTATTTTTAAATACATTTTCGTGTATACAATATTCCAAGGTATACATTGCATCATTTTGTGCACCACCTGATGACCTAACCGGCAGCTCCTGGATGAATGAGGTTCTTTTCCATTTTCCTTTTGATGACTACGTCAGGACTTATGTGCCTGTGACCTCCGGCTTGCAGACCCCCTGGACATCAGTGAGTACCCCTATACGGGGTGATATGCGCTACTTCTATTTACATGTGGTGAGCAGCCACCTATAAGTGCCGTGGGTTTCCCCACATTTACACTTGCTGTTTGTGTTTAAGGGTAACACACGAGGCGCCGTTCCCCGGTCTTTTTTTCTTTTCTTCTATTTCTTCTTGATGCACAGCACACAGTCGCCGAAAAATACATCCCCATCACTTCTCGTTCGCGGAGGTAAATGCATCTTCATGATCCTGGAATGTGTGAGTTATTTTTTTCAAAACAAGTTTCCTTTATAACTTTTTTAGGAAACTTCTAATAAGGTTTGGAAATTGAACTAAAATATGAAAGGATTAAAGGGGTACTCCACTGGAAAACATTTTTATTTTTCAATCAATTGGTGCCAGAAAGTTAAACAGATTTGTAAATGACTTCTATTTAAAAATCTTAATCCTTCCAGTACTTATCAGCTGCTGTATGCTCCACAGGAAGTTCTTTTCTTTTTGAATTTCCTTTCTGTCTGACCACAGTGCTCTCTGCTGACACCTCTGTCCATTTTTAGGAACAGAGAGCACTGTGGTCAGACAGAAAGGAAATCAAAATAAAAAAGAAAAGAACATCCTTAGGGGCGTACAGCAGCTGATAAGTACTGGAAGGATTAATATTTTTTAAATAGAAGTCATTTACCAATCTGTTTAACTTTCTGGTACCAGTTGATTTGAAAAATATGTTTTCCAGTGGAGTACCCCTTTGAAGAACCCTTGTCTCTAGCATACTGAGATTTTACTTTTTAAGGCTACAATGATAATTTTTTTTGCTGTCTGTTTCCACCACTAGGGGTCCAGAACTGTATACAGCCGTGTACAGCTCCTATTGATTTTCCACTCAAGAACAGTGCCCTCTTGTATCATGTATTTAAGTATTGAACTGAGTTTTGTGAAAACTGTAGTAAAACATCCTGACATGACCAACCCTTCCATCTAGACAGATTTTTATTGGAAGCTGCCCCTCTATAAGCAGACCACCGCACATGACCAAATTGGAGCAAGAAGGAGACCTTTAAGGGACATGAATGGAAAGATGTTGGATTATTTTATAGATGGTAGGAGGAATGAGGCTATCAGAGAAAGGGAGGGTGCAACCCATGCCTTGCTGCACTAGATAGAGGAGCCATGCTGGGGACCAGGAAAGGGATGGGGAGCCATGCTGGGGACCAGGGAATTGATGGGGAGCCATGCTGGGGACAAGGGAACAGATATAAAGCTATACTGGGGGCCAAGACTGAGTAAGGAAGCTATACTGGGGATAAGGACTGAGATGGAGCACCATGCTGGGAACCAGGAAAGGGACAGGGAGCAATGCTTGGGACAAGGAAATGGATAAATAGCTATACTGGGAACTAAGACTGAGTTAGGAAGCTATATGGGGGACATGGACAGAGATTTAGTGCCATGTTGGGAACCATGGAAGGGATGGGGAGCTATGCGTGGGACAAGGAAATAGATAAATAGCTATACTGGGAACTAAGACTGAGTTAGGAAGCTATATGGGGGACATAGCTTCCTAACTATGGGGGAGCCATGCTGGGGACCAGGGAATTGATGGGGAGCCATGCTGGGGACAAGGGAATAGAAATAAAGCTATACTGGGGTAGTGTTGCTCGCGAATATTCGCAATTCGAATATTATTCGCGAATATCGCATATTCGCGAATTCGCGAATTTCGCGAATATAGCGCTATATATTCGTAATTACGAATATTCGTGTTTTTTTTTGTTTTTTTTCTTCACAGTACACATCACAGTGATCACCCCTCTCTGCTTCCAGCTTGTGTGGTGTAAAGAAGGCTGTAATACTACTGTGTGAGACTGGCGTGCGAAAAATTCAAATATGCGAAAATTAGCATATGCTAATTTTCGTATATACGAATTTTCGCACGTGCTTATTTTGCACATGCGAATTTTCATATATGCTAATTTTCGCTTACGCGAATCTTCGCGTATGCGAAAATAAAGAATATAACGAATATGCGAACATTCGCGAATATATACGAATATTCGTCCATATATTCGCGAATATTCGCGAATTCGAATATGGCCTATGCCGCTCAACACTATACGGGGGGCCAAGACGGAGTTAGGAAGCTATACGGGGGACATGGACAGAGATTTAGTGCCATGCTGGTAACCATGGAAGGGATGGGGAGCTATGCTGGGGACAAGGAAATAGATACTATGCTAGATTAGGGGCCAAGACTGAGTTAGGAAGCTATAATAAGTATAATAAGGACCAAGACTGAGAATAAGAGCCATGCTGGGAACCAGGGAAGGGATGGGGAGCTATGTTGGGGACTAGGAAATAGATACGTTGCTAGACTAGGGGCAGAGATTGAGTTAGGAAGCTATATGGGGGACATGGACTGAGATTGAGTGCCATGCTGGGAACCAGGGAAGGGATGGGGAGCCATGCTGGAAACCAGGGAAGGGATGGGGAGCCATGCTGGGAACCAGGGAAGGGATGGGGAGCCATGCTGGGAACCAGGGAAGGGATGGGGAGCTGTGCTGGGGACAAGGAAATAGATATGTAGCTAAACTAGGGGCCAAGACTGAGTTAGGGAGCTATAATGAGGACCAAGACTGAGAATAAGTGAAAAAAGAGGTGCGCTCCAAGTGAAGTACTGTGGGTAGTTGGAGTGAGCTGTGCAGATTATTGCACATTACCGTGTGGTGTTGTACTTAGAGTACAACACCTTGATGCGCATGCAGACTTGCTTAGGGAGTGATGTCCGAAGAGGTGGCAGCCTCGGCGTCCTTGCACGTGACCTCCAGGTACAGTAAGAAATAGAAAGTATAATATAAAATTGGACTCTCTGGGCGACGCCTTCCTTACAAAGATGAGAAATTGCCAAAGTATTTAAAAGGCAATTTTATTGGAAAAAAGGTGCAACTTAAAAGTTTAGAATCTGGACCGGATTCTTCGTCAGGCATTGTGTCACACACTGCCTGACTTCGAATTCGGTCCGGATTTGAAACTTTTCCTTCTTTGTAAGGAATGCGCCGCCCGGAGAGTCCAATTTTTAATTATATTTTCTAAGGGTGCGTATACACGCTACTACTAGCAGCGAGTTGCCCGCTGCGGGAAACCCGATACGAGTTACACTACCATTGATTTAAATGGGTCCGCGGACAGTCCGCAAATCTGACACTATTGTGGACTGTCTGTGGACCCATTCAAATCAATGATAGCGTAACCCGCAGTAGGATTCCCGCAGTGGGAAACTCGCTGCTAGTATTAGCGTGTGAACGCACCCTATGACTGAGAATAAGAGCCATGCTGGGGACCAAAAAAAGATGAGGAACAGGAATGAAATAGATATCCTTGCTGGGGAGTGGATTAGGAATAGTGTTGCTCGCGAATATTCGCAATGTGAATTTTATTCACGAATATTCGCGAATTCACGAATATAGCACTATATATTCGCAATTCTGAATATATATATTTTTTTTTATATACATCACAGTGATCATCCCTCTCTGCTTCCAGCTTGTGTGGTGTAAAGAAGGCTCTAATACTACTGTGTGATAGTGCTGCTTGCAAATATTAGCAATGCAAATTTTAGCGCTATATATTCGTAATTACGAATATTCGTAATTTTTTTTTTTACAGTACACAGTGTATCACAGTGATCATCCGTCTCTGCTTCCAGCTTGTGTGGTGTAAATCCTACTGTGTGAGACTGGCGTGCGAATTTTCGCATATGCGAAAAAGTTACATATGATAATTTTTGCATATGCTTATTTTCGCACACACGAACCTCCTTCTCATGTAATTACCTTACTAAAGGGGTGAACAAACTGTAACAAACCTCCTACTCATGTAATCTCCATACTACTGTGGTGACACACTGTAACAAACCTCCTCCACATGTAATCCGCAGGTATGTATATTCGCATATGTGAATATTCGCATGACATGGAGCATATGTGCATATTCGCAGGTATGTATATTCGCATGACACGTATATTCGCAGTGCTCAACATTCGCATATATGAGAATATTCGCAAGTATTTATATTCGCATGACATGTATATTCGCGTGGAGCAATATTCTCATATGTACATATTCGCAGGTATATTCGCATATTCGAATGACACGTATAGCCGCATGGATCAATATTCACATATATGAATATTCGCAAGCACGTGTATTCGCATATGTGAATATTTCTACGTTTTGTATATTCACATATTCGCGTATTTGGACATTCACAAGACCTAGATAAATATTCGTATATGTGAATATTTTCATATCCTATCAAAATATATTCACATATGCGAATATATACTCAGGTAAATGTTCACGTACGCGAATATTCAGAAATGCGAATATCAGTGTCACACTAACGAAACAAATTTTCACATATATCGAATTTTCGCATGTGTGGAAATAAAAACGTGAACATGCGAATATTCGCAAATATATTCGAATATGGCCTATGCCGCTCAACACTGTGTGTGAGACTGGCGTGCGAAGTTAGCATACGCACATTTTCGCATATTTTGCATTTTTGCATTTTTTTTATTTTTTTTTGTATATGCAAATTTTCCTCTTCGCAAATACATTTTTTCTCTTATGCGAAAATATAGTGCGAATATTACGAATATGCGAATGTAGCGAATATTTGTCCATATATTCGCAAAATATCGCGAATTCGAATATGGCCTATGCCGCTCAACACTAGCCTCCAGTTTCAGTTGACAGACCTGAGGGTTGGTACGTGACGATGCAGGATGGAGGCTCATGACATCACGGCCACGCTACGCTTGTGAAATCATGCCTACACCCCCTCAATGCAAGTCTATGGGAGGGGTCTTGCATTGAGGGTGTGTGTCCGTGACGTCATGAGCTTCCACCCTTCATCGCCAGTCATCCGGCACGGAGCCAAGTTCGCTCGGTGTACTGGATGTCTGGGGTGCCGCAGCCAAGATCGCGGCAGTTCCCAGAGGCGGGACCCCCGCGATCAGACATCTTATCCCATATCCTTTGGATAAGGGATAAGATGTCTAGGGGTAGAGTACCCCTTTGAGGGTAACTAGACTGTTGTCTCAGATACACATTAAAAAGTGAACAATCTACAGCATTATGGTAATTCCTATAGACTTGCATGCTTCCATAGACAGCTCACTATAGCAGCTGCTGTTTTTCTCTTTTCAGTGGCAAAACAAGGAAGGGGTTACCCTAAGCACTGCTGCTGAATGTGTCTCCTTCCTACACAACAACATTATAGTTACCTTTTTATCGGGAAGTCATGTCATGTCCCCTCAAACCCTGCATTAGGAAGTGATCCTTTAAGGAAGTTAGATAGGACTGAAAAACATGGCTGCTTTGTTCCAGAAGCTGGATAATCTGGTGAATCTGGTTAAACTGCAATTCCAGGCACCACCTATGGGCAAGTGTGGAGCTGTTTCTGGAGGAAAACAGTCATATTTGATTAACCCTTTACAACCCTTTTCCGGTTAGGTCTCCACACAGTGCCTGCAGAGCGCAGCAGCCCGGAATCTCCACCACAATAGCCAGCCAACGCTTGTAGCGGAGCGGCGGCGGCGGCGTATCATTAATTCTCTTTACACAGCTAATACGTTTCAGCGGAGTCTGCTGTTATCCACATGTAACATCAATTTATCTCCTAATTGCTCTCAATTTATTGCTTATCATGCTAAACATCCCTCCAGATATATTCCGTCTCCATGCTAGGTCGCAAATTACAAGTGAAACAAATGACGCCAAATAATGTCATGTATATATCGCATATAATTTAAGAGTGACCCTAAAAAAAAAAAAAACATTCAATTTCCTGACAAGGATTATGTCTCCAGTAATATTTTTTCCTCCCGATGTTGTAGTTTAGTTTTTACTTCAGGTAATAAAAATTATATTTCATTTCATCCATCATGCTGTTTGTCATTGCGAAATTAGCTTCAGTTCCTTTCTGCGTTGGGCGGATGGAGATACTTGGTTCTCGCGTATCTAAAAATTTCCACTCAAAGGCCGGTCCTGCAGGACTCCTGCTAATGGGAACATTGTTCCTGCTGTGGAAAAAGTGCAGGAACTCCTTTCCCATGCCTTCTTGCAGGACTTAAAGGGGGTACACCACGGCCCCAGCGTTCTGAACATTTTCTTCCTAACGCTGGGTGCGGGCTGCAGGGGGTCGTGACATCATGACCGTGCCCCTCATGATGTCATGCCGCACACACTCAATGCAAGTCTATGGGAGGGGGCGTGGCAGCTGCCACGCCCCCTCCCATAGACTTGCATTGAGGAGGTGTAGCGTGACCATGATGGTCGTCACGCTCTTTCATAGGCTTGCATTGAGGGGGCGTGGTGTGACATCACAAGGGCGCGTGGCCGTGATGTCATGACCCTCGCAGCCCGCACCCGCAGGTCGTCATGCCCTTCCATAGACTTGCATTGAGGGGGCGTGGTGTGATGTCACAAGGGGGCATGGCCGTGACATCACGACCCTCGCAGCCCGCACCCAGTGTTAGGAACAAAATGTTCCAAATGCTCGGGCAGTGGAGTACCCCTTAATGTCCTGCAGGAAGGCATGGGAATGGAGTTCCTGCACTTTTTCCACATTGGAATAGAATAGGAAAAATATGAATCCTGGATTGTTGGTGGTCATAAGGACTTCTGGTCTAAGGGAAGCCTCATGCTTCTCCACTCATTCTAATGACCAGTGGAGGTCCCTAGCTCAGTCCTCATGGGCCACAAACATTCCGGGATTTTTCCCCATTTGAATAGAATTGGGGAGAATTCAAATGCTGGACTGTCCGTGGGCCTTGAAAAAGGAAGCCAACACCAGGCCGTCCTGTACTTGTCTATGGAGTTCATCTAGTACAACTGGACATAGGCCACAGCATGCTAAGGAGTGAAGTGCACAGCCTCACCCTTCCCTCCTCTGATTCTAATGATTGTGAGGTCTCAGCACTGAGACCCTGAACAATCAAAACTTTTGACATGTCTTTGTGACAATATAATTTTTTTTTTTTAAATGATGGGGGCAACTTAATAAAATGTCCCCATAATCTATAGCCAGGTTTATTTGCATAAAATGTAAAATAATTTTCAACTTACACTTATATGGAATGACAATCATTATAAATTTTCACTGTTTTAAGCTAAATTTGAAATATTTTCACTAGATTATAGATAACCAACAATTAGCGGGCATGCTGGGAGTTGTAGTTTTGCAACATCTGGAGGTCCGCAGTTTGAAGACCACTGGTAAAAAGCAAATAGAGTGCAGAACTATCATGCAAAGCAGCGAAATTTCATCGGGATGAGGGGGGGGGGGGGAGTAGATTAACCTCTGCTGTGCCAGGCACAAAACAGCAAGCACATCTTTTCTCAGGCCAACAATAAGGCACCTTCATTCAGGGAATATACAGAAATGGAAAAGCGGAGCAATCTCCCTCGCCTCTCCCCCCCCCCCCAAAAAAAAAAAAAAAAAATGTGCACCACCTCTGTTTTCAGGTTGTGCATGGTATTACAACATGGTTCCATTTACTTCAATGGCACTGACCTGCAATGACGCACACAACCTGGGGACAACAGTGGCGCTTTTTTTTTTGGAAGAAATCAGGCTTTGGAGCTGCATACGCAAAATGGTAGGAGATATTCTGTCGAGGCTGCTTGCAGAATTGCCTCCTTTAGTATTTTAGATGAATTTTTGCCTTAACAACAACAAAAAGTGTTTGTAAAAAAAATAAAAATAAAGTAATTGCCCTTTAAGGCCATGTTCACACGGCAGAATTTTTGTGGAATGGCCGCCTAAAAGTTTCCGGCTCCGGCAGAACATATTGGAGATAGGATCATTTGGAAATATGCCTTTTCCATAGCTAGCAATGCAGACAGCATGCAGGTCAATTCTTTCTGCAGAGACTGGAATCAGGATGTATACCAGTGGTCTCCAAACTGTGGCCCTCCAGATGTTGCAACACTACAACTCCCAGCATGGAAACTAGCAGACTATTCCCATTGTGCAATAGGGAGAGTTTCCCAGTTGGTTTATAACAGTGGTCTTCAAACAGTGGACCCCCAGATGTTGCAAAACTACAACTACCAGCATGCTGAGACCGCTAACAGCACTCCGGGCATCCTGGGAGTTGTAGTTTTGCAACATGGAAAGTAGATGACTATTCCAATGTGCGATGTGGAGAGTTTTCTGGTTGGTTTATACCCGTGGTCTCCAAACAGTGGACCTCCAGATGTTGCAAAACTACAACTACCAGCATGCCGAGGCAGCTAACAGGGCATGCTGGGGGTTGTAGTTTTGCAACATGGAAACTAGCAGACTATTCCAACGCACAATTGGGAGAGTTTTGTCGTTGCTTTATATCCGTGGTCTCCAAACTGTGGTCCTCCAGATGTTGCAAAACTACAACTCCCAGCATGCCCGAATTGCTGTTAGCTGTCTCGACATGCAGGGAGTTATAGTTTTGCAACATGGAAACGAGCAGACTATTCCAACGCACAATTGGGAGAGTTTTGTAGTTGCTTTATACTCGTGGTCTCCAAACAGTAGACCTCCAGATGTTGCACAACTACAGCTCCCAGCATGCCCGGCTGTCTGGGCATGCTAAGAGTTGTATTTTTGCAACATCTGGAGGGCCACAGTTTGGAGACCACTGCTTCATACAGTATGATTCACTATAATTGAAACAAAGTATTTGGAACACAACTTGTTACATTGTAACGTTGTGAAACGTTGAAAGGTATCGAAACCGGTTCGTACGGAAAAATGCGCAATTTCGGGATCTCACCTGTCACAAGAAAACTGCACCGTCCAGATCCGGCCTCATTGATGATGCTGCAGTTGTAGATACCGTAGTTCTCCCTGGCGTGGATATTGACGGTCAGCTCCGTGTAATCTTGAGAGTCGAATTGTCCCTTCTCTAACAGCTTGCTCCCCAGTCTCCATTCATACATGAGGACCCGGGTGGGGTACGCCCTCAGGACCCTACAGTTCATGGTGACGCTGGTGCCCAAGCCTTGTCGGATTTCCTGAAAGGTCGGTTCGACGGCAGGGGGATCTGCAAGACAAAAAGAATCGACTATTAGATGGGCGGCTCGGAAGCCATAGCATATTTGCATCACTTATCCATTGGCTACAACACATCCCGCAAAAAACGAGCTGTTCATACATCTATACCAGTGGTCTCCAAATGGTGGCTCTTCAGCTGTTGCAAAACTACAACTCCCAGTATGCCCGGACAGCCGTTGGCTGTCCGGGCATGCTGGGAGTTGTAGTTTTGCAGCAGCTGGAGGGCCACAGTTTGGTTACCAGTGATCAAGAGGTTTTTCATGGCTGAATTATGTCATGTTATTTACTAATATTTCCTTAGAAATGTGGACATAACTGTATCTTTACAAGTTGCTGTATTAATTGTATGAGCTGTGATTGTCCTTTTGATCTTATCCGTGTACCTTCTTTTGTTAAAATGCAATAAAAACACATACAAATTAATAAATAAAATAAAATGTTAAATAAATACAACATACAACTAAATAAATGAAAATGAATAAAGCTTCCAAATAAATAAATAAAAAATAAAACTTACAACTAAATAAAAAGAAAAATTGCAAATACAAAGTTAATACATAAATACGAATAAAACTTACAAATAAATAAATCAATATAAATAAAACTTACAAATAAATAAATAAATACAAATAAAACATTTACAAATAAATAAATAAATAAATAAATACAAATAAAACTTGCAAATAAATAAATCTAAATAAAACTTAGAAATAAAACAATAAATAAATAAAACTTACAATTAAATAAATAAATACAAATAAAACATTTACAAATAAATAAATAAATACAAATAAAACATTTACAAATAAATAAATAAATAAATACAAATAAAACTTACAAATAAATAAATCTAAATAAAACATACAAATAAAACAATAAATAAATAAAACTTACAATTAAATAAATAAAACTTACCAATAAATAAAAATAAATAAAACTTACAAATAAATAAACTAATACAAATAAAACTTACAAATAAATAAATATAAATAAAACTTACAAATAAATAAACTAATACAAATAAAACTTACAAATAAATAAATATAACTAAAACTTACAAATAAAACAATAAATAATTTAATAAAACTTACAAATAAATAAATAAAACTTACAAATTAATAAAAAATAAATAAAACTTACAAATACATATAAATAAATAAATAAAACTTACAAATAAAAATAAATACAGTAAAAATTTATAAAGAAATAAAAATGCTCAAAATCGCCCAATTCATCCCCCTTTAACTTTTTTTAATTTCATTTTTTAGTCTATAAAAGATAATTTTTTGTGCCCTAATTTGTATCTTATATTGATATTATTTTGAAACATACTTTTTGATAGTTTTTCTTCTTCATTTTTTCCCCCTTGATAGATTTCCCAAAAAATCAGCCATTCAGGGTTTTTAGAATAAATTTTCCGATCACGTCATTCACCATGTGGGATCACTATAATAGTGGCCTGCATCGGTCGTCTATGAAGCATACTTAATTTTCTGTTAGAACGCAGCCTTTTTACATGCACGGCAGTCTGTGTTCAGGAGTTAAAGGGGTACTTCCAGGAGTTAAAGGGGTACTCCGGAGGATTTTTTAATTTATTTTTTTTCTAAATAAACTGGTGCCAGAAAGTTATACAGATTTGCTAATTACTTCTATATAAAAAATCTTAATTCTTCTAGTACTTACCAGCTGAACTATGCTCCAGAGGAAGTTGTGTAGTTTTTTCCAGTCTGACCACAGTGCTCTCTGCTGACACCTCTGTCCATGTCAGGAACTGTCCAGAGCAGGAGAGGTTTGCTATGGAGATTTGTTCCAGCACTGGACAGTTCCTGACACGGACAGAGGTGTCAGTAGAGAGCACTGTGGTCAGACTGGAAAGAACTACACAACTTCCTATGGAGCATACAGCATCTGATAAGTACTAGAAGGATTAAGATTTTTATATATTAGAAGCATTAAGATTTTATAATGTACAAATCTGTATAACTTTCTAGCAAAAGTTGATTTGAAAACAATTCCACTGGAGTACCCCTTTTCAAATAGCACCATCGATGATGTTTTTTTACTTTTATTTTATTTTTATAAACTATTGATGCGTCTCGGACTTGTCATTGCTCACAGACTTGTCTTTTCTCATCTGTTTTGTTGAATGCTTAAATACGCTATTTTATTTGCAACGCGCCTCCGGGTTCGCTAACGTACCAACTACAATCCCAGAGATTGATTCTGCGAGAAAGACATTGCTATTCACTTGTAACAGCAAACAAGAGCTTTGGGGCTTAACTGCTTGTCACACTTGTCACACAGCCTCGGCTCCGACATATTCGTAGAACACTGGAAAGTGCTTATACTTATAAAGCAAACTTCTGGAATCAATTAGTGGGTGGCGGTGTCGCCTCCCCCCCCCCCTGATGACTCTCTTTTTTGTCTCGGAGCCATGCTTGTAATAAGTAACATTAATTTAAAAACCTTACACTTTGCAGGCCATTAATCTCTGTCTGGCATTGTAGTCTCTTCTAGAAAGTCAGGAACAGCCATCCTGTCTATTGGAAAATGACTTCTTTATCTTCCTTTCCAGGCGAAAAAAAAGAAAAAAAGTCAGCAGTAAAGTTCACATGGAGGTTAATGCTTCTGAAGGGCCATAATGTCTTTAAAGAACCTGTTCCCTTTAAAAAACAAACCCTGTAAACATGAATCCAAGCATTGTCCTCATATGTGAAGTCTTCATATTCTATTCTAAAGGAAAAAATGTTGGAAATCTAACAATGATTCAAGAGATTGTATAGAAATACTAGTGAGTGCACAGTGCAACCTCCTGAATAAAATACAATTCCTAATCTAGTCTATAAAAGTGCACTATTATGTGGAGGTATTTTTTGTATTTTTTTTTTCTATCATAGAAGCAGACATAAAATAATCTTGTTTCAAATAAATGATTTTATAGGAGAAAATATTCACTGGAGCACCATATGGCAGCACAAGCAGTACCTACAGCTCTGTAATACAGAGCCATAAGCATGCTACTCCGTGTACACAGCTATGAGCATAAGGTATCCTTGTACACAGCATGAAGGTTTCACTTTTTTTTTAACTCAATATTGTGACTTCCTACTCCAAAATATACAAGTGCGCTATGTGGCGGTATTTAAAATTTTACTGATTTATTTAAATAATTATGTTTCAAAGCAATGCTTTTAGAGGAGAAACTTTGCACTGAGAATATATACAAGCACACTATGTGGCAGTATTTTTTTATGTTTTGTTTTGTAGCCCCCTTCTGGATGAGAGAACCTTTCTTAAAAATATTTTATCACTAAGCTATGGGAGATATATGTATGTATATATTTATATATGTATGGCAGCATAAGTAGTACCTATGGCTCGTAATACACAACAATAAGCATACTAGTCCTTGCACACTTCATTATATGTGCATAAGGTAACATTTCATTTTCACATTTGTTGAAATGGGATATTTTTGTATCGTAAATTTCTGCTCCATAAAGTGCACTGCATGGTATTTTTTTAAATATCTTTTGAGTTTTTTTTTCCATCTATTCTCAACATGATCCTTAGCGATCTAACTTTCACCATTAAGCAATGCAACTGCTAACCTTGCCCCCCAATGTACACTAGGGGCTTCAATAAGATTGAGTTTCTATGGGACCCGATATAAGACCGGCGGGCACAGGCAGTAATAAGGTTGTTGTTGGCGGGAGTGGGTGGTCACAGAACATACTTCGGGGCCTGTAAAAACCTGCGCAGTCCCAAAACCTCTCAAATGGCACGGAGGCTAATAAAATGGCACAAGGGGATGATGAAATGGCACAAGGGGCTGATGAAATGGCACAAGGGGCTGATGAAATGCCACAAGGGGGTGATGAAATGGCACAAGGGGGTGATGAAATGGTACAAGGGGATAATGAAATGGCACAAGAGGATGATGAAATGGCACAAGAGGGTGATGAAATGGCACAAGGGGGTGATGAAATGGCACAAGAGGGTGATGAAATGGCACAGGGGAGTGATGAAGTGGCACAAGGGGGTAATGAAATGGCACAAGGTAATGATGAAATGGCACAAGAGGGTGATGAAATGGCACAAGAGGGTGATGAAATGGCACAAGAGGGTGATGAAATGGCACAAGGGGGTGATGAAATGGCACAAGGGGGTGATGAAATGGCACAAGGGGGTGATGAAATGGCACAGGGGAGTGATGAAGTGGCACAAGGGGGTAATGAAATGGCACAAGGGGATGATGAAATGGCACAAAAGGGTGATGAAATGGCACAAGGGGGTGATGAAATGGCACAAGGGGGTGATGAAATGGCACAAGAGGGTGATGGAATGGCACAGGGGAGTGATGAAGTGGCACAAGGGGGTAATGAAATGGCACAAGGGGATGACGAAATGGCACAAAGGGTGATGAAATGGCACAAGGGGGTGATGAAATGGCACAAGGGGGTGATGAAATGGCACAAGAGGGTGATGAAATGGCACAGGGGAGTGATGAAGTGGCACAAGGGGGTAATGAAAAGGCACAAGGGGGTAAAGAAGTGGCACAAGGGAGTAAAGAAGTGCCACAAGGGGGTACTAAAGTGTCACAAGGGGGGTGATGAAATGGCACAAGGGGTGATGAAATGGCACAAAGGGTGATGAAATGGCACAAGGGGGTGATGAAATGGCACAAGGGGTGATGAAATGGCACAAAGGGTGATGAAATGGTACAAGGGGGTAATAAAATGGCATAAGGGGGGTGATGAATGAGCACAAGGAGGTGATTAAATGCATGGGTGAGGGGGTAATAAAATGGTGACAAAATGCACAGTGAGGTTGATAAAATGGTACAAGGGGGTGATAAAATGGCATAGGGGAGGGGTAGTAAAAATGGCACATGGGGTGATTAAAAGGCACAAGGGGTTGATGAAATGACACAGAGGGCTGATGAAATGGCATGGGGGGGTAAGAAAAATGGCACAAGGGGTGATGAAATGCAGGGCTCTAGTGTACACAGCACAAGCTGAAGACTAATCCTATTGTTACGTTTCAGGGTTTCTATGAATAATTCATCTCTTGACTCATGGACGGACCCATATAATGTATCGCCTCCAATTTGGGATTATCATCGGCACGGCGTGCAGTGACCTCTGAGATTTGAAAGACAAAGACTGAACTATTATTCTAGGAAAAGTACGCTCGGACATAAAAAGTCCATGAAATGTTTATACATCGCCTGGAGACGGAGGAGGCAAATAATATCCATTTCATTTTACAGCCGTACTATCAGATCTTAGTGAGATGTTGCACAGGAGAGATATTCATTTGCCAGAGGGGGGATGAAAAGTTTTCTCTCCTTTTGTTTTTTTAAAGGGGAATTGAACCACGAAAAAAAAATGGATTGCCGAAATCCGTGTGCTGTTCCTCTGTTATTCCTCCTGGGAATGGACAATTGAGACGTTACCTGTTGAGGGTGTGTCTGTACTCACTGAGTCAGGATATGAACCTTTGAGGCTGTGTTCACGTGTTGCAGATGCTTAGTGATTTTTCAAAACCCACAAACCTCCATCGAGTTGCCCATTTATTCATACACTTCCAGGAAGAATAACAGAGGAATGGCAAAGTTCACAAACCAAACAAAATATGCTCCACAATATCGTGGAATAAAAGAATTTACTTTAAAAAATTCAAATAAAAAATGAATAAATTGGCACTGTACATATTGGCAAAACATTAACCTTTCTAATATACTACAAAAGAAGATTGTATTTCCTTTTTATAGAAATCATAGCTTATAAGAAAAAAAAAATGGGGGTCCCCATACCATCCAGAACATAATCCTGTTTGGCTGCAGCATCATTTTTGTCCCTGCTGAAGCACAGGCTGGGAGTCTAAGAAGCGAGGGGCTAGCATTCCTCTGTGCTCACTCCTGTCCTATCAGACTGCATCATGAAAATGGAAAGGAGGGGGTTACAGAGCAGCCTGCAGTGATTGGATGTAGAAACCCAGCACAGTACAGCAGACTCAGGGAGGAAGTGAATACATGGTGAGTGAGGGCGGGCTCAGTGCTTGCCTTCGACATGCCCCTTACTGAGCAGAGGATGTCCGGATAACTGAGCAGCAGATCAGAGGGATTTGTATGCCAAATACAGAAGCTAGACACATAAAAAAGACATGTCAATCATCTACATGGCCAAGTAATTACCATATAGAAGCATATTTTTTCTCTGATATGACAGGTACACTTTGAGCTGAATCTTTTTATCAGTCAATGTCAATCTGCTCAGCTTCTGCTCTATAACATGGGGCCTAAAGAATTGTGGGTCAAATTGTAATCAAAGACAGTGAGACATGGGCCCATTTATACTTTTATCAGACGAGTTCTCCTTTAAATGACCCCTGGGTTTTGCTTTTCTATTTCCTGTAAAATACTAGCGGCATTTTCTCGTATATATTTTCCTAGATAATATATCATAATATTTGCATGACAATGGCTTCCGTTTTCATAATCTTTGCTTATACAATCTTTTCTTCATGAATATTTAGCACAACCTTCAACAAGTGAACCTGTTGTCGAGTCCTGACGTACGGAATTACTCCCAGGAATACTTGGAGGTGACATTAATAAATATTCCATGGCTTCCATGTGGGGATTATTGGAAAGAAATATACAAGACTGCAATAGGGGTAGGGCCGGATCATCAATGGCGTTCATGGAGCCCATAGGCCATAGCAGTAGATCGTGACCCCGGTCCTGAGTTCCCCGGATCGGAGGAGCGGTGGTCAGAACACTGAGGCATACTGAGGCAAACAGGCATACAGCCTCCAGCCATAGACTGTATATGGCTGAAGGCTGTTTGTCTGTGGGGAACTATACTGCACCTAATGTGGGGGAACTATACTGCACCTAATGTGAGGAACTATACTGCCAACCTAATGTGGGGAACTATACTACACCTAATGTGGGGGGAACTATACTGCACCTAATGTGGGGGAGCTATACTGCACCTAATGTGAGGAACTATACTGCCAACCTAATGTGGGGAACTATACTGCACCTAATGTGGGGAACTATACTGCACCTAATGTGGGGAACTATACTGCCAACCTAATGTGGGGAACTATACTACACCTAATGTGGGGGGAACTATACTGCACCTAATGTGGGGGAGCTATACTGCACCTAATGTGAGGAACTATACTGCCAACCTAATGTGGGGAACTATACTACACCTAATGTGGGGGGAACTATACTGCACCTAATGTGGGGGAGCTATACTGCACCTAACGTGAGGAACTATACTGCCAACCTAATGTGGGGAACTATACTGCACCTAATGTGGGGAACTATACTGCACCTAATGTGGGGAACTATACTGCCAACCTAATGTGGGGAACTATACTACACCTAATGTGGGGGGAACTATACTGCACCTAATGTGGGGGAGCTATACTGCACCTAATGTGAGGAACTATACTGCCAACCTAATGTGGGGAACTATACTACACCTAATGTGGGGGGAACTATACTGCACCTAATGTGGGGGAGCTATACTGCACCTAATGGGAGGAACTATACTGCCAACCTAATGTGGGGAACTATACTGCACCTAATGTGGGGAACTATACTACACCTAATGTGGGGGGAATTATACTGCACCTAATGTGGGGAACTAATGTGGGGAACTATACTGCACCTAATGTGGGGAACTATACTGCACCTAATGTGGGGAACTATACTGCCAACCTAATGTGGGGAACTATTCTGCACCTAATGTGGGCAACTATACTGCCAACCTAATGTGGGGAACTATACTGCACCTAATGTGGGGAAATATACTGCACCTAATGTGGGGAACTGTACTGCACCTAATGTGGGGAACTATACTGCACCTAATGTGGGGAACTGTACTGCACCTAATGTGGGGGAACTGTACTGCACCTAATGTGGGGAACTGCACTGCAACTTATGTGGGGGAACTATACTGCACCTAATGTGGGGGAACTATACTGCACCTATTGTGGGGGACCTGTCGGGGGGGGGGGGGGCGACATAATGAAGTGCTCCGTCTTCCAGGCAGCCTTAATCTGTCCCTAAATAGGGATTTATCCCATAGATTTACTGGCAACAAACCATTTTGGAAAGGGTTAAAAAGGTGGCTCCTCCTTCTCTACAACCTTTTGAAGTGTCTGGGTCACTACTGACCTGGCACTTAAAGTGTACCTGTCATACACAGAAAAAAAAATGTTTCTATATGTTGCTCACTAGGTCATGCAGATGATTTACATGTCTTTTATGTGTCTAGCTTCTGTATTTGGCTCACAAGTCTCCCTGTTCTGCTGCTCACTCATTCTGACATTCACTGCTCAGGAGGGGGCATGTCCGAGGCAAGCATTGAGCCCGCCCTCACTCATCGTGTATTCATTTCCTCCCTGAGTCTGCTGTGATGTGCTGGGTCTCTTCACCCAATCACTGCAGGCTGCTCTATAATCCTCTCCACTCTGTTTTCATGCTGCAGTCTGATAGGGCAGTAGTGAGCACAGAGGAGTGATATTCCTGCCCCCTCACTTCCTGGACTCTGTCCCTGTCTGTGCTTCAGCTGGGACAAAGATGATGCTGCAGTCGGACAGGATTATATTCTGGATGGTATGGGGACCCTTGGTGGTCTTTTTACAAGCCATGAATTCTTATAAAAATAAGATCATGTTTTTTATAAAGTATATTAGGAACGTCAATGGGAGTGTGGTGCAAGGTGAAATGCGCATATAATTTCTATAGTGTGAACGAGCCCTTACCATGGCAGGAGGCTTTGCCAGTAGTTGGACCCCCATTAATCTGACACTCATCATCAACCTTTAAGATAGGAAATGAGAGTATATTCTGGGCCAGCCTATTGAAAGGGCTTATTAAAGGGGTACTCCACAGGAAAAAAAAATTTCATCAACTGGTGCCAGAAAGTTAAACAGATTTGTAAATTACTTCTATAAAAAAAAAACGTATTCCTTCCAGTACTTATCAGCTGCTGTTTGATCCACAGGAAGTTCATTTCTTTTTTAATTTCCCAGTCTGACCACAGTGCTCTCTGCTGTCACCTCTGTCTATGTCAGGAACTGTCCAGAGTAGGATAGGTTTTCTGTGGAGATTTGCTTCTGCTCTGGACAGTTCCTAAAATGGACAGAGGTGTCAGCAGAGAGCACTGTGGTCAGACAGAAAGGAAATTCAAAAAAGGAACTTCCTGTGAATCATACAGCAGCTGATAAGTACTGGAAGGATTAATATTTTTTTTTTATAGAAGTAATTTACAAATCTGTTTAACTTTCTGGCACCAGTTGATCTAAAAAAACAAACAAACAAAAAAAAAAAAACGTTTTCCAGTGGAGTACCCCTTTAAGGAATAAAAAAAAACAAAAAAAAAAAACAGTTTTTCCCCCCCAAAAACAGCACCACAACTGTCATCAGGATGTATGTGGTATCACAACTTGGCCCCAAATCATTTCAATAGAACAGAGCTTCAATGCCACGCACGATTGTTGTTTTCTCCAATTTCCTATTTTCCTGTAAAAATTGATAATCTCTGTATGATTTATTATTTACAACCTTATTCTGTATTCGGAATAAACTGTTACATTGTATTGTATGAAGTTAGAATGATAAGCGTGTCAATTATTTACGTACGTGTAACTTATTGTAACACAGCGCGGCGCTCGTCTCTTTCTCTCTGGAATCTCCCGAGCTTAAGCAGCAGCTGCCTGGCACTGGGTACTCCGATTCCAATTACTGAATACATGGCCTACTAAATAATTCAACATCTGCAATACATATAGTCATTTACCAGAACGATGTTTAAATTCTCTCGATAATGCGTCCCACATTCAACTTAATAACCAAATTAAACGTGTACATACAGTTGGTATAGTGCGCGAAATTACGTGAGCGGCCCCTTTTTCAACAACTGGGTCAATGTAGATAAAGGAGGGAAATCTCGGCAGCCACTTGCTTTGAATGGACAAACAAAATAAAAAAAATTCAGATAATTGATTTTTTTTTTCTTCCTTTACAAAAAGCGATGGCTAATTGCATAAGAGCGGCGCAGAATACTTGTTGCCTACTTAATACTGTCATCTGCTTCGGAGTATAATAGAGACTAGTTATGTTGCTGCGCATATTATTGACTGCCGACTGCTGATTGCAACATTATTTTTGCTTTTTCATGATTTGCCATTTTTTTGCTTTTTTTTTTTTTTTTTTTTAAATCCCTGAAGATTGGATTTATACAGCGAGCAATTATGCTGCGCTACCTTATTTTTTAGGTAACCATGGTAATAACAGTTATTTAAGAAGATTTGATTCCCACCTCCTTTCAGTAACTTGATATGGAAAGTATAGGAGAGTCTTAGTTAAAAAAAAAAAAAAAAAAAAAAAAGGTTCTGGAAAAACAACCATGATTCAATACAGCAGTAACACAGATTTTTAGCAATCTAGATACAGGTAAAAACATCTTCTTTAATATAAAGTACTAAAACATAGTCCACATGACATATACAAATACGTGGAAGGCCTGAAGGGTTTTAGTCCACAGGCCTTAATCATTGATCCACACAACATGTACAAATGTGCGGCAGGCATGACGGGTTTTGGTCCACAGACCTTAATCATTGCTCAACAGGACATGTACAAATACATGGAAAGCCTGACGTGGTTTGGTCCACAGATCTTTATATCCATCCACAGGACATGTAAAAATGCGCACCAGGCCTGAGGACATGGTTTGGTCCACAGACCTTATTCATAGCTCTACAGGACATGTACAAATACATGGCAAGCCTGATGGGTTTTGGTCCACAGACCTTAATCATAGATCTACATGATATGTACAAATGCACAGCAGGCCTGACGAGTTTCGGTCCACAGACCTTAATCATAGATCGACACTACATGTACAAATGCACAGCAGGCCTGATGGGTTTAGGTTAAAAAATCTTAATCATAGATCCACACGACATGTAAAAATGCAAGGCAGGCCAGAAGGGTTTCGGTCCACAGACCTTTCTCACAGATCCAAGCGACATATACAAGTGTACAGGCCTGATGGGTTTCAATCCACAGATCTTAATCATTGATCCAAATGACATGTACAGATGCACAGCAGGCCTGATGGTATTCAGTTCACAGAACTTAATCATAGATTCACACGACATGTACAAATGCATCGCAGGTCTGACAGGTGTTGGCTCCCAGACCTTAATCATAGATCCACACTACATGTACAAATGTGTGACAGGCCTGATGGCTTTCGGTCCGCAGACCTTAATCATAGATCCACATGACCTGTACAAATGAATGGCAGGCCTGACGGGTTTCAGTCCACAGGCCTCATCAGTTGATGTACACAAGGTGTACAAATGCGCAGCAGGCCTGATGCAGTTCGATCCACAGACCCTCATCATAGATCCAACCGACATGTACAAGTGAGCAGAAGGTCTGATGATTTCTGTCCACTTAATCAAGGGTCCACACAAATGTGCGGCAAACCTGACGTGGTTCAGTCCACAGACCTCAATCATACGTCCACATGACATGTACAAATGTGCGGTAAGCCTCAGGTTTCAGTCCACAGATCTTATTCAGAGATCCACACGACATGTACAAATGTGGGGCAAGCCTGAAGTTTTGGTCCTCAAACCTTAATCACTGATCTACATGACATGTCTAAGTGTGTGGCAAGTCTGGGGGGTTTCAGTTCACAAACCTTAATCAAAGTCAGCCCAGTCGCACATTTTTACATGTTGTGTGAATTGATGATTAAAGTCTGTGGACCGAAACCCGTCAGTCCTGATGCGCATTTGTACATGTCGTGTGGACTATGTTTTAATACTTCTTAAAGATGTTTTTACACACTTGTTGCAGATATATTTGGCCATTCCTGCAGACATCTACCAGGAAGGCTAGAGCTGGTTTTGGTTTTTGTGTTTTTGTTGTATATGTTTTTTTTTTCTTTTCCTTGGCATCTGAGTAAACATACACAAATGACCTTGAGGTTTTATTTTTTACTAGGCCCCAAAACCATTGGTCTTCATTGTGTGGTCCCCCAGACATTGCAAAACTAAAACTCCTAGCATGCTAGGAGTTGTAGTTTTGCAACATTTGGAAGGTCACAGTTTGGAAGCCACTACCCAAAACCATCTGATTGACTATAGAGAAAACTTTCAATTGAGTTAATAATACTATATAGTCTCCAATGTGGACAGTTATATAAAGGGGCACCAACAGCGATGACCCTTTTTATTGTGCACGTGTCTCATACATATACTTTGGAGGTAACGAAACCCCAGGAGACATGATCAAAAGGAAACAAAGGGACAGTAAAGCTGCAGGAGACTATAAAATCAATAATAGTATTGGAGGAATTAGTGCTAAATACTGTAGAGTCGGAGCTCCTCACAGAAGACGTGTATCACCCGCATCTTATTAAACTTAACTGTGCAAATGTTCTCTCCTTGCAGCACCGCTGGAATCGGAGTTCATGAAAAGGACACCCTCATTGAAATGGATGAATACTAAAGAGATAACATTTGAATACTAATAATAATTGCTGCATAGAAAATGACCATTCCTTTTATCTAAGTTAATAAAGCTGCGGGGAGCATCGGAAATTCTAATTCTGGGAAGGATTTCGGGAGTAGCCACGTATACCTTTAATGCTACGTGCCATGGCTGATGACATTCATGCTTTGCAAAGGACATACACCAGGTACATCGCTATAAGTGACCCAGAGGAATACTTATAAACAGTGCTACAACGCATATGTATCAATGTAACAGGGCTGACTTTAACGCTGAACTACCCTTTGGTATGACATCATATAACCATCTAAAAAAGTATCATCAGAAAATAACACAGCTAATAGCCGTTTTCTGCAGTATACTTGTTAGCTTTGCTGTATAGACAAAGACAAAGTCTGCAGAGTCATCTCATCATCGACACGTGACTTTATTGCTGAAACCTAAATAGAGGTACACTTACACATATGTGTCGATTTAAAAGGGTTGACTTTAACATTGAACATTACAACTCTAGTTATGATGATGCACATAAGGTTATTATCTGCCTCATCATAACTGGAGTTGTACTGTCCCAGTACAGGAATATAATCACATACAGTACTTATGCCCTGTCAGGTTGAATCCCTCATTGTCCTAGGGGGCTCTCCTACATCATCTCCCCCATAGTAGTAAGTCTAATATTATGTATAGTGTTGTAAATATAGTGCATGATGTTATGTGTTAGGTATATAAAGCATAAAGGTTCTTTAAGGACCTTTGGAGGTATCACCTGTTTTGTTCACATGATGTGTTATGTTACCCAGAGAGCACCAGCTGACCACCTGACCTGCAACTTGACCTATGGGCTTCTTGCTCAGTCCCCCTTTATAAGAGGGGCAGCCATTACTATATCGCTCTTACACCATCACTCCTGTTGAAGAACAGCAAAGCACAGACACCTCAGATCCAGCATCCAGTACACCTGGAGGCCTCAGGCCTGCATATGTCAGTAAGTCCAGCCATCTAGGTCTACTGTCTCTACCAAAGTAAAGTTACCAGTCAAGTCAATTATAGTCAGAGTGGCTGCATGGAGGTATGATCCAAAAGTATTGCAACCTTGGGATAACGGGGATATCATTTGGGTGGTTACCGATCCCCAAAAACCACTCTGGCATCACGAACATTAGGGGTTAATAACACCTTGCCCCTTGGCTATGCCATCTGCCCCATCCACCTACACCCTTCACACCCTGTGGTCACACCACAAATTTGGCGTCACCACAGAGTTGAGCAAACCGAACCAAGCCTCTTCTTGTGTAATTCTGCCCCCTCGGGAAATCATCATAGGTTTGGCTTCACAAGAAGAGGCTGGGACTAGCAACAGGATGGTAAGTATCACTCTCTTCACTATTAACATTTAACATTATACAGCCATTTAGATGGCTGTATAATGTATTCACCTCCCCCCCCCCCCAAGGAGTCAACTAGCACTGCTATGCACAGCTTATTAACTTTTTCCTTGCTGGGTCGGTGCATAGAGCTCAGCCAAGCACAACTTAACCCTTTCACAGCCAGTTAGCGGTGAAACAAATATTTTCGCCCAACTCTAATCATAACTATCTTAGAAAGTATCAGCAGAAAATAGCATAGCTAAAAGTGCCCATTGTCTGCAGTGTACTTGTCAGCTTCGCTGTGTAGATTGGGACAAAATCTGAAGAGTCATCTCATGATCAGCAGATGACAGCTCTACTTTATTGCTAAAACCTAAATAAAACAAGATAGGAAAACTACATACAGATATAATTATTTACAAGAAGCTTTCCTGCCACTACACGGATGACCACTAGAGATGAGCAAACAGAACCCAAAGTTTGGTCAGAACTTTGAAAAATGCTCGGTTCGGCTAGAACTCAAACTTCGAGTGGTTCGGTTTGGCAGAACCTGAAAAAATAACATCAGCCACATGGTAGAAAGAAGAAGAAGGAAGGATCATATGACCTTAGCAAATCCAATAATGCCTTTCAAACATATTTAAAAAGCATTGAAAATCCACTTGTGCGGTATGTTTTTAGTTAACCTGTTAGTTACCACTGGGCTTCTTCCATTTACCATCACAGGGTATACACAAAAAGAGATTTTTCTGATGGCACAACCCCTTTAGGGTGACAACACACATTATAGATATTTAGTGAGTAGTCAGAGACATGATTTGACTTTGGCTACATTACAATGGTTTCGGACTAAGGTAGGAATGTGTTAGCAGTCTGAAAAGTAATAGTATAGGAAAAACATGTATTCAAAGTCATTAATCATGGCTGTATACTGTATATATTATTTGTGAAAGAAATCAATACCGAGCTTCCTATTCAAAGCAAAATGGGAATTGTTGCCATCGTAGATGTAAATCGAATTAATGTCAAATATGCAAATATTATCAAAACGAAGTATAAATCAATAGGGTATCATTGGAAGAAGAGTTATATGCCATATAAAGCTCCATGACACTGTGTTACTGGGTTATTTTATTCCTTCATAATATGGCATCTGATGGTGCGTGCTTCAATTGTTCTGTACCAAATAAGTACAACAGAAAAGAACCCCTGTAGACCTCTGTAACAAATCAGAGATATATCGGGGCCTATAGTCCTCTACAAGTAACCTGTAGGGCTTACATGGAACCATAATAAACCTATGTATATAAAGGGAGAAATAGAAGTAAAAGGGTTTTAACATCTACCTATAATATGTAATTATGCTATACAATGGGAATGTTAAAAGGGGGTTGGTCTGGGATTAGAAAAACAGCTCTGGTGGCCATACCTGGTATTGCAGCTCATTTCCATTCAGCTGAATGTTACAATACCAGATATAAACTATGGACAAGAGTGGTGTTATTTCTTTGGGGGGAAAAACTACCCCCACCCCTAATGACACCACTCCTGTCCATAGGTAAATTTTTTAGCATTGAATAAATCGGAATGAGCTGCAATACCAGGCATGGCCAAATGTGGGGCTGTTTTTCTAATCTTTGACAACCCCCTTTTAAAATTCCCATTGTAAACTACAATTTCAATTTATAGACTTTTACCCTCGACACATCAGAGAGGCATTATAACCTATTCTGTAACACATATACAGTATATACAGTAATTGCCTGGTACATTTCCATCCCAACATCAGAGGACGGGCATTTATATATAGCTTTTAACCTACATTTTTATTTCTTAACATTTAAGATGGCTAAATTATTAATTCCGTACACCATGTAGTCTGATCAACACAATTCCCAGAATTCTATTTATAATGACATCGTGTATGCATCGGTAAGCCCATCCCGCACGCTTCGGTGGATCTGTAAGAAAATACACCATACACCAGACAGGAGATACTTATTAGTAGCAGTGAAGTGGTCCCACTAAATGAATATATAAAGAGGGATGTGTAGACGTAACGTGCGAGTTATAGAGGTTACCGGCCACGTATATGGCGTTCGAAACTAGAGATTGCAATGGTAAAGTCAATGGATTGTTGTAGCAGAGCTAATATTTTAACTAGTATGTAGTTTGTGTTCAATATAGAATAATTTGTGTTACTTTTGTTAAATTGGTTAGTGAATGGGAAAGCAGGGATTCTAGTGAGCACCTCTGTTGGTTTTTTGGTATTGCATTTGTCTCACCTTTGCTCTACCATAGCTGCCAACATTTGAAATGGTTTTCCAGGAACACTTTTGCTGTAACAATGAGGGGTGTGGTTTATTATGGGTGTGGTTTATTGTGGGTGGGGTTTGGGGTGTGGCTTGTCACAGGGTGGGGGTTCTTCTGAACTTTTTGTTTATATTATCCTCATTGTTAGGACCCCCCTCTAGATAGTTTGACCCTGTAGATATGATTCCCCACTGTAGATAGCTGTCCCCTTTAGGTAGTTTTCCCTCTGTAGGTAGAATCCCCCTGTAGATAGTTGTCCCCTGTAGGTAGAATCACCCTTTAGATAGGTGTCCCCTGTATGTAGTTTGCGCCCTGTAGGTAGGATCCCCCTGTAGATAGTTGTCCCCTGTAGGTAGAATCCCCCTTTAGATAGGTGTCCCCCGTATGTAGTTTGCGCCCTGTAGGTAGGATCCCCCTGTAGATAGTTGTCCCCTTTAGGTAGTTTTCCCTCTGTAGGTAGAATCCCCCTGTAGATAGTTGTCCCCTGTAGGTAGAATCCCCCTTTAGATAGGTGTCCCCTGTATGTAGTTTGCACCCTGTAGGTAGGATCCCCCTATAGATAGTTGTCCCCTTTAGGTAGTTTTCCCTCTGTAGGTAGAATCCCCCTGTAGATAGTTGTCCCCTGTAGGTAGAATCCCCCTTTAGATAGGTGTCCCCTGTATGTAGTTTGCGCCCTGTAGGTAGAATCCCCCTGTAGATAATTGTCCCCTGTAGGTAGTTTGCCCCCAGTAGGTACAATCCCACTGTAGATAGGTGTCCCCTGTAGGTAGTTGCCCCCAGTAGGTACAATCCCACTGTAGGTAGTACCCCCCTGTTGACAGTTTGCCCCTTGTATGTAGTACACCCCTGTAGATAAGACAGATGGCACTTCCCCATGTACTGCACCCTGTCTACAGCCCTGTTCTCTGTAGCTCCCCTCCCCCCTTCTCCCACTCCCTTGTGCTGGCTGGACAGCTCCACATCCGTAACATATTGTCCTATGGAGGATAATGTGATAAAACACGTCCCTCTGACTCCTCCACTGCGCCGGCTCTCCTTGCTTGAGCACAGTGTAATGTTAAGGAGTATAAGGCTGGGTTCACGCTACGTTTTTAGCAATACAGGACCGTATACGGCTGGGGGGAGCGAAAGCCGGGGTATACCACGGTTTAAGGTTCGGTTAGAGAACCGTATACGGGGCAAAAATGAGCTGACCGGAGTCAGCGTTTGACTCCGGTCGGCTCATTGAAAGGCATTACATACGGGCCGGATACGGCTGGGATACGTTAGCGCCCGGTTCTCGCTCCCCCCCAGCTGTATACTGTCCTGTATTGCTAAAAACGTAGTGTGAACCCAGCCTAAGTTGGGACAGTTCACAACTATGCCCTACAGATGTAGCAGCCACCAAACAGATTGGATACAGACTATGCTGTTGGTGTGGTGTGTTATTCCATTGGAGTAGCGCACCATGCTCATTGTGCTGCAGGCCTGGGGGTCTCAGGAACCACTGACCTACCTTGCTTCTACTATAGATAAGTGAGCGGTGATGCACACAGTACAGTATGTATCATCGCTCACATTTGCCGTGCTGGGTGTAAGTACAGTAAGGTGAACCAGGGACATGTACAGACATTTTGGAGGGCAGGGCACTTCACATAATTAATTAAATGCCCACATAAGTGTCAAAAGGGTAAATTACTCCTATTAAAAATTCTTAATTCTTCCAGTACTTATTAGCTGCTGAATACTATAGAGGAAATTGTTTTCTTTTTGGAACACAGAGCTCTCTGCTGACATCACGAGCACAGTGCTCTCTGCTGACATCTCTGTCCATTTTAGGAACTGTCCAGAGCAGCATATGTATGCTATGTGGATTTTCTTCTACTCTGGACAGTTCTTAAAATGATTTGAACCTTGACCATCATTGAACTTAATGGCCTCTAAACTGTGGACCTCCAGCTGTTGCAAAACTACAACTCCCAGCATGCTGGAAGTTGTAGTTTTGCAACAGCATTGATCGCTGAGCCACCAACATGCTGCCCAATCCCTGGAACTTCCACAGTTCCACTGATCTAAAATTTGATCATCGCTGAACTCTATAGCCCAGTGGTCTCCAAACTGTGGACCTCCAGCTGTTGCAAAACTACTACTCCCAGCATGCCCGGACAGCCAACAGTATACAGTTTGAAGACTACTATTATAGTCACTACAATTGCAGGAGGTCCGGGTGCGGTGGCAGTAACATGGAGGGAAATTTATCAGAACCTGTGTAGAGGAAAAATCGACCATTTGCCCATAGCAACCAATCAGAACTCTACTTTCATTTTCAAAAAGGCCTCTGAAATATTAAAGAAGCGATCTGATTGGTTGCTATGGGCAACTGGTCAACTTTTCCTCTGCACAGTTCTTAAAGGAGTACTCAGGCAAAAAATAACTTGTAGATAGGGGATAAGTAGCTGATCGCGGGGGTCCGACCGCTGGGGCCCCCCCCGCAATCACTGGGACCCTGGCGCTCACAGAGAGAAGCGCATGTACCACGTGCTCCTATGGGAGTGCCCATAATGCCCGAAAGCTTTACTCTGGTCTTTTTTTGGCGCTCCCATAGGTATAAATGCAACCAGCACACACTCCTCACTGAGTGGCGGGTCCTAATAAACATTATACCTATTAAAGGGGAACTCCGGTGAAAAACTTTTTTTTTTTTTTTTTTTAAATCAACTGCTGCCAGAAAGTTAAACAGATTTGTAAATGACTTCTATTAAAAAATCTTAATCCTTCCTGTACTTATTAGCTGCTGAATACTACAGCGGAAATTCTTTTCTTTTTGAAACACAGAGCTCTCTGCTGACATCATGACCACAGTGCTCTCTGCTGACATCACTGTTCATTTTAAGAACTGTCCAGGACAGCATATATTTGCTACGGGGGATTTCCTTTTACTCTAGACAGTTCCTAAAATGGACAGAGATGTCAGCAGAGAGCACTGTGCTCATGATGTCAGCAGACAGCTCTGTGTTTCAAACGGAAAAGAATTTCCACTGTAGTATTCAGCAGCTAATAAGTACAGGAAGGATTAAGATTTTTTAATAGAAGTAATTTACAAATCTGTTTAACTTTCTGGCACCAGTTGATTTATAAAAAAAAAAAAAAAAAGTTTTTCATCTGAGTACCCCTTTAATAACAAACTCGGCATCACAATAGTTCATTTTAAATAAAGATTTTTTTTGTTGTTTTTTTATTTGTTTACAGAAGCACTCGCTTTACTGCTCTGCTGTCATCCCTGTCTGCACTATCTGTCCTAAGGCTCAATGTCAAAAATAATCAGCTAATGTCATATGAAAACCATATGAGTTTCTAATTTTGATTCATCCCAGATGGACGGCGTCCTGACAACATGGTGTTTGTGGTGTCATTCACTTCGAGCGCCTCTTAGTAATCCCAGCAGATGCAATCATTTAATTAAGATGAACCAAAAAAAGCTCGGCAGTCGTCTTATTTAGAAAAAGGAACACAAAGATACTTTACTTCAAAAAGTTTGCTAGTCATTCAACTGTTCAGGACCCAGAGGAAGTTGTGTAGTTCTTTCCAGTCTGACCACAGTGCTCTCTGCTGACACCTCTGTCCATGTCAGGAACTGTCCAGAGCAGGAGAGGTTTGCTATTGGGATTTGCACATGTTCTGGACAATTCCTGACACGGACAGAGGTGGCAGCAGAGAGCACTGTGGTCAGACTGGAAAGAACTACACAACTTCCTCTAGAGCACACAGCAGCTGATAAGTACTGGAAGCATTAAGATTTTTAAATAGACGTAATTTACAAATCTGAATAATTTTCTAGCACCAGGTAATTTGAAAAATTTTTTCTTCCCCCCTCCGGAGTACCCGTTTAACCAAAGTGTGTTACCCAGAGCATGCGACCACTAGAGGGCTACGTCCGGGAGATTCGAGGTTAGATTGAAACCTCTGTAGAAACCCTCTCCTCAAGGTAAGGACGGCCTGTTTAAAACTATTATATACCATAGTAGGGTATTTGTAAAGCGCAAATCTGCTGAAAAGTGAGTAGTCGATAAGATTTCTCTTCTCTAAAATGTCAGGACCAAGGTAAGCTTATTCTAGCAGTCTTAAAAGTTATCTATAGGCAAAACATGTATTTTTAGTCATTAAAGGGGTCCGGTGGAAGGGTTTTTCCTTATAACCAAGCCCAGGCCCACTGGAAAAAATAAACTTGTTCATACCTTCCGCATTCCCTGCTGGCTCCAGTAACGCTGCTTCTGATCTCCGGTGCTGCCCTCTTCCAGGTGCTGGGACCCAATTTTTCAAATGTCACTTAGCCAATCATTGGCCACTGTGGTGTCCCACCACAGCCAGTGATCGGCTGAGTAGCACTCTGACGTATTCGGTCCAGGCCCTGTCCAGTCGCACTTTTTTTCCTGGTTCTAGTGCCCAATATGTTGCTCAGCCAATCATTGGCTAAAGGGAGATCGCTGTGGTCAGTGATTGGCAACTGAAATATTGAGCCCCAGCACTCGGAAGAGGAGAGCACTGGAGACCAAGAGCACTGTTTCCAGAACCAGCAAGGTACTGCAGAAAATATATGTGCATGTTTATTTTTTCTTCTATCAAACAAACTGGGCATAATCATAAAATAAATAATAAATTCCCTTTCTGACAAAGTACTGTCTAATAAATTAAAATATATTGGTAAGTAAAATATTTTACTACCTTCATGTGGTCTTTCATGCTTTCCTTTCCCTTTAATGCAAACTGTCTGCTCTGTTGTCTTCATCCTGTGATGAATTTTATGTTCCTGTGTACACTCTAGTAAGAAATTTAGCCATTTTTATCTCCCTTCCCATATAGTCAAAAAGGAGTAGTGGAAAGGAGATATAGTTGGCTGAGTTCCCCACTAGAGTGTACAACCGGAACAAAAAAGTCAGTTAAAGGTTGTAATGAAGACATCAGAGCAGATAGTTTATATTACAATCAGAAGGAAAACATGAGAAGAGCAAGACCAAGAGAAGGTAGTAAACTAATTAAATTTTCCTATAAATGTTTATTTATTAGTTAAAAATATGTTTCTTCACCTGGAAACTCCCCTTTATTCATTGCTATATAGAGTACATAAAATGTTTGAAAGAAATCAATAAAGACATTTCTATTAAAAGCAAAAAGGGAATTGGTGTCATCAAAGATCTTCAATAAGAAAATCCGATCGATGCAACGTATGCAAATCTAATCACAGCAAAGTATAAGTCAATATGGTAACATTGGAAGAATAGTCATAAGTCTAATATAACTAGAAGCCCGTGGATCCCCACGTGCTGCCATATGGTGCCTCCATATGACACGTATTACTGGGTTATCTTTGTCTTTAAAATATGGCATCTGATGGGGCGTGCCACAATATGTTCCATAGAAATACAACAGAAAAAATAAAATAAATCAGAGCTGTACAGGAATAGTTCAGATAACATTTGCTGGGGAGGGCCTGGCCCAAAAAATCTATTTAGGGCAAGCACCAATGCATATGGCATCACTGCTTACCTACTGGAGTTTCATACATATTCCCTGGACTTAGTGCAGAGGACCTTGCCTGAGTGCAAATACGTGCGTCGACATACATCGTATTGCTGCCGCACAAACACTCATTGAGCAAATATACTGACTCTAAGCTATCGGTATAGGGCACCATGGAAACTATTTACAGGTGCAGGGACTCCTATTATAGACAAGAGTCCCTGCTTTTGTAAGCACTGTGCAGTAAGGCATATACTGTTGGATACTCTCTCAGGTGGGTAAATCAACGAGGGCCAAATTTGCTCTGCACCTCCTGCAGCGAATGTAACTGAGCAGCGAAGCATATAGTACATGCCTTACTGCTCAGTGCTTAGTATTTGACAGGAGTCCCTGCTTCTGCACATTGTGGAATTTGCTTAAAATGAGTCAAGACAAATAAAATTTTGGGGCGCAAATCGAGATTCACCCATCTCTAACTACGTGTAAGCCCTGCCCATGTGTATTTTAGGTGGTGCTGCCTAGTATTCCTGTCCATAATACCTTGGTCTTAAAGGGGAATTCCAGCTTTACACATCTTATCCCCTATCCAAAGGACAGGGGATAAGAAGTACGACCGCAGGGGTCACGCCCCCTCGTGACATCACACGAAGCCCCTCCATTCTTGTCTATGGGAGGGGGCGTGACGTCCATCACGCCCCCTCCCATAGACATGAATGGAGGGGGTGTGGTGTGACGTAACGACCCCTGCGATCATACATCTTATCCTCTGCTCTTTGGATAGGGGATAAGATGTATAAAGCCGGAATTCCCCTTTAAGGTGAACGATGAATATGTTTGAATCTACTTGTTACATGATGGAACCCAATCTAATTTGCGCCACTATTAGCGAGCCTTATTGAAATTAGCCCACTCGGTAAATGATCCCCTGTTCTTTTTTTTTTTTTTTTACTAATAAGATCGTTTTAAGGCAGCGAGATATGTAAATTATGTCACTTCTCATGATATGACATAATCATTAAGATGCAAGCCAGGCGCAGCGATACCAGAGCTGGGGCATATAAATAGCTGCGGCGAATTGTTCCTGATAATTTGTGAGACATCCGCGCACTTGATTAATGACACGGTGATATGCCGCGACTTAACTTAATCACTTAAATATCAGTTGATATTGACAAAAAGGGAAAGAGTTATGTGACAATGTCTAGCGTCGCAGGCGCGGTCATGGCATGAATTTTAAGTATAGTCTGAAGTGGATGTCTTCGGTGGTATACATATCTTGGTCGAGATAAAGGGATCATATATCTCCAACAATAGACTGAAAGCAGAAGCCGAGTACGTGAACGTGCCGAGAAAATGTGGCCAGATCAAAGCTTTGGTTGTCCACACACTTTGACTTCTAATGGTTAGTAAAAAAAATTTCCAGTGAACGCTAACTTGGCTAATGATTGGTCCATGTAAAAGGGCCTCAACACGGTGAGACAATGGGGTTCGGTGGTGCCGCTCTGGTACACATCAGATCCTGTTGACATTTGACCATTTTGCCTATAACGAATATTGGGTCATTATTGGCAAAATGGGCAAATGCCAACCGGATCTGATGTGTACCAGAACGGCACCACTGAACCCCAATGTCTTACCGTGTTGAGGCCCTTTTACGTGGGCCATTCATTAGCCGAATTAGTGTTCACAGGAAAACTTTTTATTAAAAATCGGCCCGGGTGATGTGTGGCCAACCATGATGATTTAAAGGGGTACTCCGGGGGAAATTGTTTTTTTTTTAAATCAACTGGTGCCAGAAATTTTAACAGATTTGTAAATGAATTCTATTAAAAAATCTTTACCCTTCCAGTACATTTTAGCAGCTGTATATTACAGAGGAAATTTTCTTTTTGAATTTCTTTTCTGTCTGATTACAGTGCTCTCTGCTGACACCTGATGGCCGTATCAGGAACTGTCCAGAGCAGGAGAAAATCTCCATTGCAAACCTATGCTGCTCTGGACAGTTCCTGAAACGGACAGAGGTGTCAGCAGAGAGCACTGTGGACAAGACAAAAATTTGAAAAGAAAAGAATTTCCTCTGTAGCATACAGCTGCTTAAAAGTACTGGAAGGGTTAAGATTTTTTTAAATAGAAGTCATTTACAAATCTGCTTAATTTTCTGGCACCAGTTGATTTAAAAAAAAAAATTAAATTTTTCCACCGGAGTACCCCTTTAACTCCCTCTGGCATTTTTCATTTTTGCACTTATGTTTTTTCCTCCTCCCCTTCTAAAAAATCATAACACTTTCAATTTTCCACCTAAACAAATTTTACTTTGTAATACCATTAAAGGGGTACTCCAGTGGAAAACTTTTTTTTTTTAATAAATCAACTGGGGCCAGAAAGTCAAACAGATTTGTAAATTACTTTCTTATGTAAATTCTTTTCTTTTTGGATTTCTTTTCTGTCACAACTAGAGATGAGTGAACTTACAGTAAATTTGATTCGTCACAAACTTCTCGGCTCGGCAGTTGATGCCTTTTCCTGCATAAATTAGTTCAGCTTTCAGGTGCTCCGGTGGGCTGGAAAAGGTGGATACAGTCCTAGGAAAGAGGTGGGGTGTGACATCACAACCAAGGCCTCCTGAAGCCGGCGTTCTGAGCAAAAATGTTCAGAATGCCGGGGGGCCGGGCAGGAGATCGCGGACCCCTCCCCCCTGCAATCAGACATCTTATCCCCTACCCTTTGGGTCGGGGGGATAAGATTTCTAGGGGCGGAGTACCCCTTTAACATAATGGCAGATTGGTGTATACAGAATCCATTAATGCAGCATTACAACCGCATTGTGAGCTCCATGCAGACCAAATGTCACAGTATTACAACACATTCATTAATACTGATTAATACACCAATGGACATTATAATGCAGCTCCTAATGAACCCGCAAAGCCTTCTGGGTAGTTCTGAATAAGTAGAATAACTCCAGACTAAATGAATCTAGTGGCTGACATTTCTGCGCTGTACAATGTGTGTGAGATAATAATTGCATTTGTGAGGAATTTGTCAAGACGGGGAAAGGAATAATTCATTTTAGTAATAGGTTCATTAAATGCATTCGTGAACTTTGACACCGCGCAGGTACAAGCGACGCACTCGCTCAAACAATCTATGACAGGATCTATTAAAATGACTACTGTGCTGCTCGTCAAACTGGGCTTCTCTTATATTTCATCTCTAAACTCTAAATCGGGATTCAAAGGTAACATAAAAAGGATGGGTGATCTTGAATGTTTTATCAAATGCAGCGTTTTCCACACAGCAAATCTATGAACCCTTTTTTATCAACATAATTGATTGGGTACAAATAGGGAGGAGCGCGTCCCCGGCCCCGTGTGAAGAATTATGCGCAGCTCGGGAAATAGTTCCTATTAGCTGAATAAAATATTTAGTTACCTTTAAGAAGCCATCGTGTTAGGAAAGGTTCAAAGGTTAAAATGCTGAGACCCACTTCAAAATAGGGCCCCTAAGATGGTGTTGGGTCAAGGCCCTTAAGACAGAACATAAGGGTTAATCTCTTGCTGATCCGTTTCATTTTCAGATGGGGAATTTTGATGTTGTAGGGATTAGCCAAGGGCTGGGGCTTAACACTTTTTTCTGTCTACTTCAGCCAGGGCAAAGGGGGGAGGCTCCTGCTGAAGCTAGATGTCCTACAGCCACAGGCCAGCATGGAGGAGAGTCATGGCTGAGCTTCCTTATGTACTTTTCAGTTTTAGTTGTAACTTGCTTTACTGTAAGAGTAGTGAGACTATGGAGCTCACTGTCCCATGATGTTGTGATGTCTGACTCAATAAACAAGTTCAAGTGGGGGCCTTTTTTTTTTTAGAGAGTAATAATACAGTATTACAGGTTATGGATACTGGGGGAGATTTATCAAAACCTGTGCAAAGGAAAAGTTGCTCAGTTGCCCAAAGCAACCAATCAGATCGCTTCTTTCATTTTGCAGAGGCCTTGTTAAAAATGAAAGAAGCAAGCTGATTGGTTGCTATGGGCAACTGGGCAACTTTTCCTCTGCACAGGTTTTGATAAATCTCCCCCACTAGATTTATGTGGATAGAACCTTGATCCAGGGATTGATTCTGATCGCCATATTGGGGTCGGGAAGGAATTTTTGCTCTGTCATGGGGCAATTGGCATCAGCCTCATGGGGGGTTTTCGCCTTCCTCTGGATCAACACAATAGGATTTTAAGTTGAACTCGATGGACTCTTGTTTTTTTGACCTTACAAACTATGTTACTATGAGAAAAAATAGGAATCAAGGGGACGAGGGGATTAAAATGGGTTAGGGGGGATAGGGGATAACTGTCTGATCGCTGGAAACCCCTATGATCCCCAGAACAAAGCCCTGACTCTCCTAGCAAAAAGGTCTGGCCTCAACCTTCCAAGATGCACTGCTCAGCCAATCACCAGCCACAGTGGTGACCTGCCACAGTCAGTGATTTCCTGTGCGCTCCATCCCTACCACATCTAGTTCATCTTGGAATGATATTTCTGTCATTGGATTATACCTTATATCAGTTTTGTGCATTTTCTTTATTTGCTTTTCCTATCAAAAGCACCTTCTTCCAGAAGTAGCACCATACCGGTCCAGCGGCCATGTCTGTATTGCAGTTCAGCTTCAATAGGACACAACTGCACTACCATACACGGTCTGTAGACAGGTGCGTTGCTGTCTTTGCAAGGAAGCAGCTACATTTATCTAACCCTGTACAACCCGTTTAAGTTATAAAGAGACTCTGGCTCTAAGGAAACAAGTTTTACATAGAAAGAGAAGAAAGTTCCGTTCATGCCAGGTTGAATTTCTACAATTACATCACATCTCCGGCCGAATACTGAACTGATTTTTTTTGTTTCCTGAACTTACTTTGAACTTGGATTCTGCGTTAATATATATAAAACAGACGGGTGATTCATATTTTGTTCATTGTTCGTCCAACTCTGCTGCTAAAGGTTTTCTTTGGTCACTTACTATGGGATTTATTGGTCCATTGGGCAGACTTTTTTTTCCCTAAGGAATACGGAGAAGTTCAGTACAAGCTGTTCCTTCATATAGCCAATGAATAATATGGATATCTATATGCATTTATGTCAATGTCTAAAAAATGGTCATTATTGCCTTAAAACCTATGTCCGCCATCCAGTATCTCTGCCAAGCACTGACAGCAGTAGATCATCTCCCCGCTACTTAGCAAACTCGGCTGCCAGAAACTGAGCAAGAGACTATGAGAGATCTGGGCCCTTGAGAAAAAAATGGTCATAGGCCTCTTACCAACCACCATAGTCAGCATAAACTTGACTCGTGGGTCATTGGGTTTGGCTCTATTACCTAAATGGTTCTATTGCCTAAACTGGTCTGAGCAGTGTGTGGTGTATTACCATGGCGGTGACCCACCTCAGCAGTAATTTACTGAGCAGCCGCTTCCTTGTGTTTAGACCAAGACCAGGAAGTGCTAAACAGTAGGACTGGGCACCATTGAAATGGCAGGTTTTAAAAGGGGTATTCCAGAATTTTTCGTTCTTTGAATGTAAGACAGGGGCCGCAAAGTTAGTCTAGTTACTAATATACTTCACTTAGGCTGGGTTCACACTACGATTTTACTGTACGGGAACCTGATCCGGCTGGGGGGAGCGGAAACCGTGTGCTCCCGTATCCCAGCTGGACCCGGCCCATATCAAATTTATTTCAATGAGCCGACCGGAGTCAAACGGTACCTCTGGTCGGCTCATTTTTGCCCCGTATCCAGTTTTCTGACCGGACCGGATCTCAAAACCAGATACGGGGCCAAAAGGAGCTGACCAGAGTCACCGTTTGACTACGGTTGGCTCATTAAAATGAATTAGATACGGGCCGGGTCCCTGTACAGTAAAATTGTAGTGTGAACCCAACCTTACCTGTGTTTGGAGGCTGGTATGGAACTTCTTTGTCTTTCTTTTACCGGGAAGTTAATTTTTTGCAGCCTACAAAATAAGTGTTGTCTCGGACCTTTTCCCGGTTGCTGTGTGGCCCGAGACAGTAGCAAGTGCTGAAAGGGGGCTTGGCTGATGACATTACACACATGTGTATGCATTTTTCCTCATGCAGATCCACAGCTTGTGTATCAGGGGATGTCGGGTAAGTCATGTGATCAAAGGGAGCGTGGCTGTGCTGCAATGGGTGGGGTGACTGGTGAGTGGGAGGGAAATAAGTCACCTTTCACATTGAACCAAAGGATCCTGGGGATTGTAGTCTGAAGGAGGCCATGGAAGTAACTAGTTCCAAAAACAAGCCAGCATCGTGATGGGGGGGACACAGGACATGGCCACTTACCACTAACACAAGCACAGGTCAAGCATGTCCATTGGATAACACCTTTAACTAAAATTTTTGCCTTCAACCCCTTTAATTAAAATGTTTGCCTTCTTCCACCATCAGTAGGGGCAGCTTACTGCATACACACTTATACAACACTCATGAACTCAAAAATAAATGCATATGCTTCCAAACTTCACAAAATGAGAAGGCATATATTTGGGGCACATCAAGGCATCACTTGATGACCAGGACCAGAATAAAAAAAAAGGAGAGGGCATATACCATATAATTAAAGCATTCTCATTGCGGTGGCATTGCTGCTATGCATTCACAATGATAGCGGTAACAATGGACTCTACTGGTTAACCACTTGTATGCTGTTATCAAAGCAAATAGTGACAAAGAACAAGGTTTTCTAACCAGGGTGCCTCTAGTTTTTGCAAAACTACAACTCCCAGCATGTCCGGACAGCCTTTGGCTGTCCGGGCATGCTGGGAGGTCATGCTGGGAGGTGTAGTTTTGACACAGCTGGAAGCACCCTTGTTGGAAAAAACTAAAAGACTAACATAGAAGGTAAAAGGAATGAAATTTGAATGGAGTAGGAGCTACCATTACTACCATAGACTTTGACTGGAGCAGAAGGGCACTTGCCCAACCATTCCTCTATTCAAACTGGGAGGAATGGAAGACTTAGGTCCCCTGTTCTGATGATGAATGGGGGCCCAATGGTGACACCCGCCCCCCACCTTGTTGATACAGTGGAAAGGTGATGACTTCTTCTGGCTGGAATAGCCTTTTAATAAGGTTATTGATGTAATATAGAATTGTACATTAAAATGATATATTTTTTTTTTACTTTTTATATTGTTTTTTATGCCTTCTGCTACTTTTAGTCAATACATTTTTGGTGCTTTTCTGACTCCCTCCTTATCTTGGAACCTTTCTTTATCTCTCCATTTTCAATTCACTTCAATTCACTTCTTTAACTCACTTAGGCTTTCATTCCATTTCAATCTTACAAACCTTATTATTAACATTTTATCTTACATTATTCACTGCAGTCACCGTACAGTATGGACTGTTCCCTGTCAACTTTTAACTTATTCATTTCCAGGGAGCATTGAAGCATATCGCTGCATTTTTTCTGGGGCCCTAATGTGAAAATGTACAATATTTCTTTATATGTCAAAAATTTTACTATTAGAAATGTAGTAAAATTTTTTTTTTTTTAGAACTTATTTTTTATTGAAAATTGGAACAGTACATGGTTACACAGTCACTCTTGTGAATCACTTTCCTTTAAAGGGGTTATACAACATAAGGTGACTTTAGCAATTAAGTGTCATACAGCAATGGACATGCTTATTAAGGATCTGTGCTTGTGTTGGTGATAAAATTCCGTGTCCTGTGCCCACCATCAAGCTGCTGTCTAGTTTTAGGAACTAGCTACTTCCTGTTTCAGGGGCCTCCCTCAGACTAAAATCCCCATGATTCTTTGTTTCAAGGTGGGAGGTGACTTATTTACCTCCCACACATCGGTTGCCCCACCCATTGCAGCACAGCCATGCTCCCTTTGGTCACATGACCTGCCCAACATCACCTGAACACACACGCTGTGGATCTGTGTGATGATGAATGCATGTACATGTGTGCCAGTAACATCATCAGGGAGCTGTCTTCACACGTAACATACGAAGCAGCCAAGCCCCCTTTCAGCACCTGACTTGCGATGTAATGTCTTGGGCCGCACAGCAAACTGGGAAAGGTCTGAGATAACACTCATTTTTAAGGCTGCAAAAAATGACCTTCCTGGGAAAAGAAAGACAAAGTAATTTGATACCAGCCACACAACACAGGTAAGTGAAGTATATTGGTAACTAGACTAAGTTTGCTGCCCATTTTTTACATTCAAAGAACCAAAATTCCTGGAATACCCCTTTAAAATCTCAATAGACTCTAAGAATTCCACCATTGTAATCTTTTATAGTGTTAAAATTGGAAAGTCCCCTTAAAGGGGTAATCTGGTGGAAGACTTTTTTTTTGAAAAATGAACTGGTGCCAGAAAGTTAAACAGATTTGTAAATTGTTTCTATTAAAAAAGATCTTTATCCTTCCAGTACTTGTTAGCAGCTGTATGCTACAGAGAAAATGTTTTACTTTTTGAATTTCTTTTTTGTCTTGTCCACAGTGCTCTCTGCTGACACCTTTGTCAGTGTCAGGAACTGTCAAGAGCAGCATAGGTTTGCTATGGGGATTTTCTCCTGCTCTGGACAGTTCCTGATAGGGGCATCAGGTGTCAGCAGAGAGCACTGTGGACAAGACAAAAAAGAAATTAAAAAAGAAAAGAATTTCCTCTGTAGCATACAGCTGCTAAAAACTACTGGAAGGATAAAGATTTTTTAATAGAAGAAATTTACAAACCTGTTTAACTTTCTGGCACCAGTTCATTTAAAAAAGGACAACAACTGCAAATGAGTTAATTCTCTATGTTCTCCCCATTTTCATGAGGGTTTCCTATGGGTACTTAAATCAACTGGTGCCAGAAAGTTTAACAGATTTGTAAATTACTTCTATTAAAAGATCTTAATCCTTCCAGTACTTATTAGCTGCTGAATACTACAGAGGAAATTATTTTCTTTTTGGAACACAGAGCTCTCTGCTGACATCTCTGTGCATTTTAAGAACTATCCAGAGCAGCATACGTTTGATTAAAAAAAAAAAAAAATTCCACTGGAGTACCCCTTTAAGTGACATACAGTGTAAGAATATTTTTTTTCTTTCTTTCTTGCTAGAGGTGAGCTACTGAGATATACCACATGGAGCGCAGCCGTACCGATTCCCCCATAACACCCTTCCTCATGGCTTTTATTTTAGCCCTGCTCCAGGAACCCAACGGAGACAGCGCTAAAACATTCTTCAAAGGAAAGCGGGAAGATAATTATTCAAGCTATAAAAAAACATTCTATAGTGAAATATCACAAAATAACACTTGCTATATATAGCGGAAACTGTTACCATTTAGCTTATTCATGAGAGTCCTATAACAGTGGGATACTATAAACAGTATAGTAGATTTTTAAGTTTAAACACTCAAAATTCTAATTAGTGTTGCTCGCGAATATTCGCAATTCGAATATTATTCGCGAATATCGCATATTCGCGAATTCGCGAATATAGCGCTATATATTCGTAATTACGAATATTCGTTTTTTTTTTTTTTTTTTCTTTCTTCACAGTACACATCACAGTGATCCCCCCTCTCTGCTTCCAGCTTGTGTGGTGTAAAGAAGGCTGTAATACTACTGTGTGAGACTGGTGTGCACAAATTCGCATATGCGAAAAGTAGCATATGCTACTTTTCGCATATGCGAACTTTCACATATGTTAATTTTGTATATGCTTATTTTCGCATATGTTAATTTTCGCATACGCAAATTTTTCATATATGCGAAAATAAAACGAGAATATAACGAATATGCGAATATTCGCGAATATATGACGAATATTCGTCCATATATTCGCTAATATTCGCGAATTCGAATATGGCCTATGCCGCTCATCACTAATTGTGATGCCTTTTTTTATTTATTTTTATTTATTTCATGAAAGAAAGGCAATTTTTTTACAGGGTTGTTTAATTAAATGTGACATAATATAAAAATATAACAAATTTTCAGTTGGAATAATTATATACATATACAGTATATACCAGAGTATTAGCTTTTCCAAATATAAGCCGAGGCCCCTAATTTCACCCCAAACACCTAGGAAAAGTTATTGACTTGACTATAAGCCTAGGGTGGGAAATACATCATCCCCCCCATGTCTTCATCCCCCCGGTCATCATCCAGACCCCCGTCATTAACACCCCCGTCATTATCACCCTCGTCATCACCCTCATCCTCCTCACTCTGTCATCATCACCCGTCATTACCACCCCGTCATCATTCCCCCGTCATTATCCCCCCGTCATCATTACCCCGTCATTATCCCCCCCGTCATTATCACCCCATCATGCTGAAAAACTTGGCTTATACTTGAGTGAGTATATTATATATATATATATATATATATATATATATATATATATATATTTTCATATATATATATATATATATATATATATATATATATATATATACACACATATATATATAAAATATAATTTTGCCATGTGAACATGTTCAGCTTCCCCACAGAGCTTTGTTTCCCAAAAAGGCTAACCCCAGTGTTTGCAAAACTACAACTCCCAGCATGCCCGGACAGCCTTTGGCTGTCCGGGCATGCTGGGAGTTGCAATTTTGCAACAGCTGGAGGCACACTGGTTGGAAAACACTGGTGTGGGCAAAAGGGGGAAAGGTCTTGGGGTCTTCACTATGTAGGGGCCACCATTACTCTCCTGGGAAAAATAAAGCTGTTATCTAAGCAGAATACATTGCCACTGAATGGGATGTTTACCCAGGCACTAGCTAGCTCTGTTATTTGGAGTATTGCAGTATTATTTTGTGCATTATATAGCAGTATTATTACACAGACATTGAAAAACACCCTTGTTTTCCAAGGTGTATTTGTAATTTTTCTTTTTCGTGTCATTTGCATCAGATTTAGTGGAAAAGTGGCTCGGAGCACATTTTCGAATGAATTTGACCTTATTTACGTAATTTTTTTTTAAAAAGAGGTGTGTCCTCGGTAAAAGGGGGAGGGATTAAAGTGCCTAAAATGTCTCGGTGGTGCAGATTTAGGTTATATTCAGACAACCTAGTTGTGCAACAGCTGGAGGCACCCTGGTTGGGGAGCACTGCCATAGAGAATAAATTAAGCGATGGGTGCATTCATTCCGGGACAATTTTGAGGGTCTCAATGGTCAGACCCCCACCGATCAGCTTTTTATCCTGTATCCTATGGAGCAGTGTTTTAACCAATCAATGTTCCTCCAGCTGTTGCAAAACTACAATTCCCAGCGTGCCCGGACAGATAATGACTGTCCAGGCACGCTGGGAGGTGTAGTTTGGAAATATCCGGTGGCACCTTGGTTGGGAAACACTTAAAGGGGTACTCCGGTGGAAAACTTTATTTTTTATTTTTTAATTAACTGGTTCCAGAAAGTTAAACAGATTTGTAAATTACTTCTATTAAAAAAATCTTAATCCTTCCAGTACTTATTAGCTGCTGAATACTGCAGCGGAAATTCTTTTCTTTTTGAAACACAGTGCTCTCTGCTGACATCTCTGTCCATTTTAGGAACTGTCCAGAACAGCATATGTTTGCTATGGGGATTTCCTTTTACTCTGGACAGTTGCTAAAATGGACAGAGATGTCAGCAGAGAGCACTGTGGTCATGATGTAAGCATAGAGCTCTGTGTTTCAAACGGAAAAAAATTTCCACTGTAGTATTCAGCAGCTAATAAGTACTGGAAGAATTAGGATATTTTAATAGAAGTAATTTACAAATCTGTTTAACTTTCTGGCACCTGTTGATTTAAAAAAAAAAAAAAAGTTTTTCACCGGAGTACCCCTTTAAACATATAAATTATGTAAAATAAATCATCATAAATATTTATAAATATATACTGTATGTATATATATATATATATATATATATATATATATATATATATAGTTGTTTTTTATTTATTTACTATTTTTTTATGTAAAAACTGTTGCATTTTCAGTAAATACCATATACCTCGGATATTACCATAAGCTTTAATTAGTCCATAGAGCACAAAGAGAAAAAAATAAAATGGCATCATTATGAATCTATTCCGCAGGTGGATTGTGGGTTTTTTCGGAATTCGTGCGGCGAGCGGAGCTGATGCAGCAAATATCAGTCTAGTGGAAAACTAATCTCCTGGTGCTAATTGCCTGTGACATAGGTGCAGAACATGGGATGATCTAAGCATGAACCCGCAGATTGGTTACCGCCTGATAATTGCGCTGTAGGGATTTCAGAGGAGTAATTTTTCTATCTATTATTTGCTAAAAAGTTCAGCTACATTAAGAAAGAACAAAAGTAGATTAAGTCGAAAAAAAATACTGTGAGGCTACGTTTAGATGGCAGAATATCCACAATTCTGTACAAATTCCTTTCCATTCAGCTCTGCTGAACAGAATTTGTACTGAATTGTGGAAATTTCTGACGGAATTGCTACGGAAATGTGGCCGATTTTCGGCGGAAATGGAATTCTCCTGAAATTCAAAGCCCCATCCGCGTTGTTGGGATTCCACTGCGGAATTCTGCAAAATTAAAGGCAGGTCTTTCGATTTTGTGGAATTTCTGCTGAGTGAATGTCACAGCGGAATCCCATTAAAGTCAATGGACAGTCAATTTCGGCAGAATTTCTGGTGGCTTTCCGCATGGAAATTCTGCTGTCTGAACATAGCCTTACATTGACGCAAGCCTAAGAGCAACAATATTTTTCATAACTTTGGCCCAAGCCAACCCTAATTTAAGTCCAAAGGGCCATGGATCCTGCCCCCCCCCCCCCCCCCCCTGCCCAAATTAGCTTTTTCTTGGGTCGCTGCTTTATTGTTACAGGAATTTTTATTATTCATATACTGTATAAAATGAAAATCAAAATATTTTTTTTAAGTTCATCTTAAAATGGAACAAATGATTCCCAAATGTTTTTTTTTCCAGGACTGGGAAATTGATGGCCTATTAGAGATAAGTGCATCAATTTCAAAAGAACTGAAGTTACCTGAAATTTCCCCAAAAATTCTGATTCATCTAAATCGGAAATATTTTTTTTCATTTCAGGCTAATTGCTTAGTTACAGGAACAGGTACGCCTGTAAGTAAGCAAAAAGGAGTCCCTGCTCCTGTACACTGTATAGAAACCTAAACTGTCCGTCTCTCTGCTCAGTTTACACTTGTTGGGCTGAAGGCAGAATGCCTGGCCCTAAGAAGGTCTGTAATTGCCTAGAGCAATGTTTTTCAATCTGGGTGCCTCCAGCTGTTGCAAAACTACAACTCCCAGCATACTGGGAGTTGCAGTTTGCAACAGCTGGAGACTCCCTGGTTAGAAAAATCTGCCCTAGAGGTATGTAGCAATGTCATCCACATCGCCACTTACTTGCTACATTCGCTGGGCCTGCCACTCTGCACTCAGGCTAAATGTTAACTGAGCAGCGAGACATACAGTGTACACCTCACCGCTCAGTTACAGGAACAGAATCTCCTGCTTTTACACAACTCACTGCTCCAGTATTTACTGTCCTTGATGTCCTACAGAATGGTATAAGGCTCCGCAGAAAGTACAAAAAGAAGCAGGGACTCCTGTCAAAGGCAGGAGTCCCTGCTCTTGCACACTGAGCAGCATGAAGGTAAGCAGTGATGCTGTATGCATCGCCGCTTACACTCACTAATACATTCACTGGTTCTGAGTGCTCTGAACCCCTCCTAGCAAGTGTTTACAGCCAATTCCAAATTGACTGTCAAATTTGATCCTACAGGGAATCGACCAAAAAACAAATTTTGTGAAATGTATTCATCTCTACATCCTTAGGGGAGCGCCATACTTTCTAAAATCAGCTAGGGCAGTGGAATTCCACCAGAAGAACTTACTGTGAGGACGATCCTCCATCTATACAGAACATGTTCACATTCACTTGGCATCATTAACCTTGTTTTTATCATTGTCCATGAAGCATTTATAATTGGTAAAGTATATTAGATTATTGGGGACTCTACAGGAACAGAGGTAAATATTCTTAAACACTTGTCACACATTTAAACTTGCAGAGTGTCCAAAGTGTTTCAGAATAAGTTATGGTCCTCGGTAGTCACAGCTCTGAAACGCCATCAGTTTAAGTGGTGCACATGTGGACCAGTGTATGTGGTATTTTGTCTTAACCTCTTTCTGTCTTAGCCCCTGATGAAACCTATTTATTAAGGGGGGAAACATGTCGGTTTGGCATTTTAAGCCTGACAGGATTTCTTGTTTAAGGGGAAGGTGTTTGCCTTTACCTATAAATACATAGTGTATCTGTTGGGAAACTATTACTATGTCTGTGACACCCAGTGATGTTCAATATTATTCTTGCTGACTATGTGTTATCATAATTAGTTGTTTTTTTTGTTTGTTTTTTTGATGGCTGGTCTCGCAAATGTTTATTTTTAACATCATACAAAATGAGTCTCCTCTCAGGTTTTCCCAGGTTGCAGTGCGGCCCGAGACATTACATCACTAGTCGGGTGTTCAGAGGCAGTGTGACTGCTTCAATGGGTGAAGCAACCATTGGGTGGGAAGTAGATAATTCTCTACAGGGCTGCAGAAAATTGTCCCAGGTGTGCCTCAATGGGTGGGGTGGCTGATGTGTGGGAGGAAAAAAGTGGCCTCACACTTACAAACAAGGGATCCTGGGACTTGTAGTTGGAAGGATGTAACTCCAACAAGAAATAGCCATTTCACAAAAATAAATCAGCAGCATTATGGTGGACTCACAACACAGCCATTTAGCCCTAAGACAAGCACAGATTCTTCCTAAGCATGTCTATCACTGTCTATTAGGTAAGTACTAAAATTACCATATGGTGAATAACGCCTTTCATTTTCCATCTGTGGCACTATTGTGACTCAATCTATAAGACGTAAAACCAAGTGATTGGGTCCAAGGCCATCTCCGAAAGGGGTTGTATTCTGCTGTATGTTTCTACTGTAGTGAAGAATATATGGATACTGTATGTTCACTAGAACCAGAAAAATGTTGAGTAAAGCTTAGAACAAGTTCCTTCTTCCAGGTTAAACCCCCTCAAAGGACAAGGGGACACTCCCTCCGTCTGGAGAAGAAAAGGTTTAGTCTCAAGGAGTGACACACCTTCTTTACCATAAGAACTGTGAATTTATGGAACAGTCTACCTCAGGAACTGGTCACAGCAGAAACAGTTGAAAGCTTTACAACAGGGTTAGATACATTCCCAGAACAAAATAACATTAATGCTTATGCAGAAATATAATCACATCCCTTCCCCTTCATCCAACCATACCCCTTCCCTTCAATTCCTTGGTTGAACTTGATGGACGTATGTCTTTTTCCGACCATACTAACTATGTAACTATGTATAAAAACAAAGGTTTATATTTTCTCTAAACTTAATCACAACCTTCTCCCCTCAGCTTGGGGATATATCACTTTTTATTTAACAAGAATTGACAGCTATTTCTTCGCCGCATTGTAAACATAGTAAAAAAATAATCTGGCAGTGACCTTTTGTACTCACATTGCACAATCAGCTGAACCAAAGCTTCTCTGGGCTTCACATTAAATCCATTGTATTGACTGGTCTGACACCTGTAGGTTCCCGTCATATCCCGAGATACATTGACGATCCTTAATATTCCGTCATAGCTCTCCATCTGCATGGTGCCATCGGGCATCGGGACTTCCTTGTCCGCTCTGGACCACATGATAATCGGCTTTGGCTTCCCAGATACTTGGCACTGCAGTTCGATGGTGTCGCCCTCTCTGGCCACCATTGGGGACTTGCCTTTTGGAACTGTGAGATTTGGGGGAACTAAAAGAAAGAGAAGAAAGAAAGATGTAAAGGTGATGTAAGATGTGGTGCACTTCTTTAGGGTACGTTTACAAGTCACTAATTCTGCAAATGGGATTTATGCTACAGCGTTCCGCAAGCGGAATTTCCACAGCAGAAAATCCAATAGCGGATTGTGTTGCTACCCATTGAAATCGATGGGGTCACAACATATTCTGCTTGCGGATTTTCAATTGCCCAAATTCCACCTGTAGAATTCTGTATTGGAACATCCACTAACTGAGTTACGTGTGAACGTTCCCGTTCACACGTTGTGCCGTGCGCTAATAACCCTTTAGACGGGGTGTTCAAAGTTAATTGCCGCGTCTAAAATTAAATTAAAAGCTTCCCGGCAGCTCAGTCGGGATGATCGGGACCATCGTGGTGAAATCGCAATGTCCCGTGGAATTATTCTTTTTTTTTTTTTCAAATCAACCAGTGCCAGATTTGTAAATTACTTCTATAAAAAAATCGTAATCCTTCCTTCTAGTACTTATCAGCTGCTGTATGCTCCAGAGGAAGTTGTGTAATTCTTTCCAGTCTGACCACAGTGCTCTCTGCTGACACCTCTGTCCATATCAGGAACTGTCCGGAGTAGTATAGGTTTGTTATGGGTATTTTCTCCTGTTCTGGACATGGACAGAGATGATGGCAGAGAGCACTGTGGTCAGACAGCAAAGAACTACACAACTTCCTGTGTAGCATACAGCAGCTGACAAGTACTGGAAGGATTACGATTTTTTAATAGAAGTCATTTACAAATCTGTTTAACTTTCTAGCACCAGTTGATTTGAAAATAAATAAATAGTTTTGGGAAATAAATAAATAGTTTTCCAGCGGAGTACCCCTTTAAATAAAATCTGCAGTTCAGCCATACAATAAATGAATAACAAAAAAACACAATTTAGCATTGTTTGAATGGAGCTGATGAAGTTATTATTAGAATTTCACCAACCACTGTCTAGGCATGCTGGGAGTTATAGTTTTGCAACATCTGGAGAGCCAAAGTTTGAAGACCAATGACTTAGAACGTGATTTTAATATAATTTAATAATATTATTATTAATAATAAATATAATAATATATATATATATATATATATATATATATATATATATATATATATACATATAATCCTCTAATTCAGTGTTCTCCAAATGATCTATCTATATCATTTTGAGAACCCTGAATTAAATAATAAAAATAATATTATATATATGTATATATATATATATATATATATATACATACAAACACACACACACACACACACATATATATATATATATATATATATATATACATATATATATATATATATATATATATATATACATATATATATATAGAGAGAGAGAGAGAGAGAGAGAGAGAGAGAGAGAGAGAGAGAGAGAGAGGTATATATGTCAGATAGTAATATATATATATATATATATATATATATATATATAGTAATAACATTTATAGTATAACTATATATATATATATATATATATATATATATATATATATATATATATAAACAATCTTCTAATTTAGTGTTCACCAAACTATCTATCTACTATCTATATCATTTGGAGAACCCTGAATTAGAGCATAATTTTAATTAAAAAAAAATAAAAAAAATATATATATATATATATATATATATATATATATGTATATTAATTTTATGAATTTTACTATTACATGATGTTTTTCTTATATTCTTTTATTGAACATATACACAAACTATAAGTACAGTATTTATAACAGCACGTAAGACCCAGTGTGATTTTTTCTTGTGCTGTCTTAAAGCTTCGGAAAACAGTCTGATTTAATTTAAGGAAGGGAGAAAAAAAAAAAGAAAAAAAAAAAATTTTGTTGTTTCAATGGAGCTGGTAAGTTATTATTAGAATTTTGCCCGAAGCCTTTGTTATGTACAGAAAAAACAAACAAACAAAAAAAAAAGAAAAAAACATGGGTCAGTGAGTGGAAAATCAGCTGGTGGATGAGCGAAGGCTTCGTGCCGAGGAGTCTTCATGTATATAATCAGTGTAGTATACGACAGTCTTGGCGAGCGTCTCTGCTAACTGCTCCGTCGTGTCTCTCCCAGCAGGTGCTGCTGCTGTATTACTATTTCATGCTCACAAACCGCACATACAGCCGGTGATCAGCCAGCCCGGTGTGGTAACAAAAAAATATCGAATTAAAAAAACACATAAAATGCCTTTTAAACATATTGAAACGGGACCTCAAGGATTTCCGATAGCTTTGTGTCCTTCTGTAGGTGCCGCCGGCCTCCCTTAATGAGCCTCCCACCAACTATGGATAACCTCCGAAACTCATAAAAATAAGACAAAGCTCCGTGGCCGGATGTCTTTACAGTCATAGATTACAAAAAAAGTACTCTCACAGCCCCTAGGATCCCTCCACAACAGTGGTCTTAAACTATGGCACTCCAGGTGTTGCAAAACTTCAACTCCCAGCATGCCCGGACAGCCGTTGGCTGTCCGGGCATGCTGGGAGTTGAAGTTTTGCAACATGAAAAAAGTACAAAATAACGTCATCCCTAAGCCTAAAAACGATCATCTCATACCTTCTAACTATTAACCTGACCTTGACTACCAGCATGCACCTACAAACCCCAACACACGTTTCGTGAAGGTTTCATCAGGGGGCTGAAGGTCAGGTCAATAGTAGTGTTGAGCGGCATAGGCCATATTCGAATTCGCGAATATTTGCGAATATATGGCCGAATATTCGTCATATATTCGCAAATAATCGCATATTCTCGTTTTATTTTCGTATATGCGTAAATATGCGAAAATTCACGTATGCGAAAATAACATATACGAAAATGAGCATATACTAAATTAGCATAAGCAAAAATGCGCATATGCGTTAATTAGCATATGCTAATTTTCGCATATGCGAAAATTCGCATACCAGTCTCTCACGCAGTAGTATTAGAGCCTTCTTTACACCACACAAGCTGGAAGCAGAGAAAGATAACTGTCATGTGTACAGTCAAAAAAAAATAAAAATAAATAAAAACTATATTTGTAATTACGAACATGTAGCGCTATATTCGCGAATATTCGTGAAATATCGCGAATATTCGCGAGCAACACTGGTCAATAGTAGTGTTGAGCGGCATAGGCCATATTCGAATTCGCGATATTTCGTGAATATATGGACAAATATTCGCCATACATTCGCTAAATTCGCACATTCGTAATATTCGCGGTAATTTTTGCATATACGAAAAATTGTATAGGGAACAAATTCGCACATAAAAAAATAATGTTCGAAAATTCGCATAAGCAAAAATTCGCATATGCAAAATTAACATAAAAGGAAAATTCGTGTTTGTGAAAATTCGCATGTGCGCAAATTTGCATATACACATTTTCGCATATGTGAAAATTCGTATGCCAGTCTCACACAGTAGTATTAGGAAGCAGAGAGGGATGATCACTGTGATGTGTACTGTGCAAAAAAAATAAATAAAAAAAAAATAAAAAAAAATAATATTTGTAATTGCGAATATAGTGCTATATTCGTGAATATGCGATATTCGCGAATAAAATTTGAATTGCGAATATTCGCAAGCAACACTAGTCAATAGTTAGAAAGTAGAAGATGATCCTTTTTGGGCACAACACTACCTACACATAAAGACAAAATTCAAAAAGGAAGGAAGAAAAACATTAAAGGGGTATTCCAGGAATTTTTTTTTTTGACTATGCTACAGGGACAGTAAAGTTAGTGTAGTTCATAATATAGTGTCTGTACCTGTGTGTGACGGTTTTCTCACAATTCTTATGTGATTTTTCACCCCAATCTTTATTTTTAACAGCATACAATTGACTGTTGTCTCAGATTTTTCCCAAGTTGCAATGTGGCCGAGACCTGACTCACTAGTCAGCTGATGACAGGGAGCCTGTCTGCTTCAATGGGTGGAGCGATCGCTTGGTGGGAGAGAGATCAATCTGAAACTAATGCTACAGCTCTAGGCACCCTGATTGAAAACCACAGGTCTTTTGAATGGATGCAGCTCATTTATGTTTCAATGGGTGGGGTGGCTGATGTGTGGGAGGGAGGAAAAGGGAATTATGGGATTTGTAGGCAAAAGAAGAAAACTCAAACAGGAAATACCAGTTCACAAAAAGCTAGAAACAGCGTTATGGTAATCTCACGACAGACAAGTGCAGATCCTTCCTAAGCATGTCCATTACTGTCTGGCAGGTACGTACTAAAATCACCTTATGGTGGAGAACCCCTTTAATACCTGCCATGTGTGTTGTCTACCACCATGCACCTACAAACTCCAACGCACGTTTCATGGAGGCTTCATCTGGGGGCTTTGTCAGATGCTGCAAAACTTCCACTCCCAGCAGCCATTAGCTGTCTGGGCATGCTGGGAGTTGAAGTTTTGCAACACCTGGAAGCCACAGTTTGAGACCAACGCTATACAACAATACCAAAAATGACTAATTAACGTCATTCCTAAGCCCAAAAAAGATCATCTTCTACATTCTAACTATTGACCTGACCTCCAGCCCCCCCGATGAAGCCTTCACGAAAAGCATGTTGGGGTTTGTAGGTGAATGGTGGTAGACAACACACATGGCAGGTATTATTGCTTTTCTTCCTTCCTTTTTGAGTTTTGTCTCTATGTGTAGGTACTGTTGTGCTCACTATACATTACTGTTTGTCAGTCCCTGTCCATTCATCTGTTTTGGTTTTGGCCTTTCTGATTATTTCTGTGACTTTTATAACATTTCCCATTATCATGTGATGTTCGGTCCTGTCCTTAGATCCATATTCTAATTTTGTGTTGTTTTTGATGTTTTTTTTTTTCTTTTTTTTAATCTATCTCTAATAATAAAAATCTTGTAATATTTTGCACTGACTGGTGTCTATATTTGGGGATTAATGTATTGTGTGTCCCAGTCGCGGTTACATCTGATGCCGCTTATTTTTGGAGTAATTATTTCTGGAGCGCCACAGCTTGAGACCACTGGTCTACAACTATATTCTTCGAGGTTCCCCAATAGCAAAAAAATGACTTGCCGCACAAATTAAAGTCATCCCTAAGCCCTATCATCTCCTATCTTCTAACTATAGAGCTGACCTCCATCTGAACACAGATAATAAACTCCTCCATCCTCCCAACCTCAACCCATAACTCTCATCCCGATTCACAAAGATCGAGATTGGTCCTTTCCACCAAGCTCCAAAAAAGTATTACATATCATACAAGCCTCCCATCAAAAGAAGACCCCCTCTTGTGGTTTTAGCCTTACAGTAGATAATGTATAGGTTTTGGGCAAACTTTCGAGGACTTATTTGTTCACAGAGCTGAGCATGCTGGGATTTGATGGTCTTTTTGTATCTGCAGAGAAAGAGAGCAGACTCGGCACTGCTGTGCCAGCTGGCGGACTTCAAGGAGGGCACTGGTGCCTGCGGTGGGAACTCGGATGGTGCTCAAACTCAAACAACACAGTTCAATAAGTCTTGATAGAAGATGAATAAAGAGTCAGCAACTCACCAACGCTGGTTCACGTGAGGACCTTCTTTATTGCTGCATACTTACTTACAAACAGTAGGGGAGAGACTGACAACAGGGGGTACACAAGTCGGCAACTTGTGTACCCCCTGTTGTCAGTCTCTCCCCTACTGTTTGTAAGTGAGTATGCCGCAATAAAGAAGGTCCTCACGTGAACCAGCGTTGGTGAGTTGCTGACTCTTTATTCATCTTCTATCAAGACTTTTTGTATCTGCATTGAGAATGGTATACTCTAACCCAATGGTCCCCAACCCAGTCCTCAAGGCCCACCAACATTACCGTTTTCTTCCTTTACTCCATCGGAATAGAATAAATCGTGGACTGTTGGTTGTCCTTGAGGACTTGGTTGGGGATCACTGCCCTAACCCCCAAACTACATCAAAACTACCTTCTACCTCCAAAGTCCTTATGTTACTCCAACATGTCACAGATGCCTCCCTTTTACTGTTATTTCCACCATTGCTTGGAACCACTATCAGATCCCACCCAGATGTAACAGGTTTACACAGAGGCCCAGGGAATAAAAACATATAGACCAATATATTACAGTGGTCTCCAATATGTGGATGTCCAGATGCTGGGGGTCCATAGTGTGGAGCCCACTGGTATATTGTCTGTTTCCCAGTTCCTTAAAAATAATATAATAGAAGGAATAAAAAAAAACTTCACTCAGAGGGGGAGAAAATAAAAAAAAATTTAAAAATATGAGATGAGACCATAATTTATGACACACTTACTTAGATCGGGGGAGATATGTATTATTATTCAACTCCCCCCTTCCTGGTGTCGCCTGTATCCTATCCAATCAACACTCCAACTTCCATTGATGACGTTAATGAATAAATCCTTGATTGCTTCTTCTAAAGTTTTATTAAGTACAGCGACGCGTTTCTGAGGTTACACACTACCTCCTTCATCAGGCATAACTTTAACAAATGTTAACACTGATATATATATATATATATATATATATATATATATATATATATATACGTAAAATAATGATCATCACTTTAGAAGAACCGAGCAAAGATTTATTCATTAATGTCACCAATGGAAGTTGGAGTATAGATTGGATATGGGCGACACCAGGAAGGGGGAAGTTGGATAATCATGTATATATTTTCCTCCCGATCTAAGTAAGTGTGCCATAAATTATGGTCTCATCTCATATTTGGAATTTCCTCCCCCTCTGAGGCAGTAAACAAATCACCCTAGCAAAGTAGAGATTTTTTTTTTTTAGGTATTTGCTTTTCAAACATGAACTCCGATGACTTAAAGGGGTACTCACCTACCTTAGCAATTGGAACATTTTGTTCTGAACGCTGAGTGCATGCACCCAGGGCTCATGATTAGTGTTGAGCGGCATAGGCCATATTCGAATTCGCGAATATTCGCGAATATATGGACGAATATTCGTCATATATTCGCGAATATTCGCATATTCGTTATACCCTCGTTTTATTTTCGCATATGCGAATATTCGCGTATGCGAAAATTAACATATGTGAAAATTTGCATATACAAAATTAACCCATGCGAAAATTCGCATATGCGAATTTCTGCACGTCAGTCTCACACAGTAGTATTACAGCCTTCTTTACACCACACAAGCTGGAAGCAGAGAGGGATGATCACTGTGATGTGTACTGTGAAGAAAAAAAAAAACAAAAAAAAACCGAATATTCGTAATTACGAATATATAGCGCTATATTCGCGAAATTCGCGAATTCGCGAATATGCGATATTCGCGAATAATATTTGAATTGCGAATATTCGCGAGCAACACTACTCATGATGTCACGACCGCTGGTGATGTCACACCACACTCCCTCAATGCAAGTTTATAGGAGGGGGCAGCCCGCACCCAGCGTTCGGAACAAAATGTTCTGCTGGGGCAGTGGAGTACTCCTTTAAAACTAACCACTTAGTTAAGATAATGCATAAAATAGCCATGACTATGTCACTGCTGTTTAGAAAATAAATAATAAATAAACTCTATCCAAGTCCCTCACAGCTCTTAATTCATGCACTTCTGGCCCCCCCCATTGCTTACTGTTTCTGCCTGCTTCCTGGTTGGGGAGATGGTGCAGGACATGTCTGCTCAGCCAATCACTGGCCAATGTTGAACACTGCTGCGGCAGGTCCTGCTCTGACTCCCTGACCTAAAAGCAGGTAGAAACAGTGAGCAGTGGGGGAATGGGAGCTATGGGGAACCAGGCTAGGTAAGTATGACTTTTTTTTTGTGTTTTTGTAAATGCCCACCTACACATACATTTTCCCCCCACTGGAATATCCCTTAAAAATAAAAATAAACCTTTATTGAAAGAACATTTAAAAAACTCAGGGTTCTAGCTGGCGTGTTTTTTCAGCGTATGTATTGTTAGTTATGATACCATGACTACATACAGCTGAAATGTGTCGGTTGGAACACCAAAAAAAAACACAAAAAAAAAAGATTTTGGTTTTTCACCCCATTAAAAAGCCGCTTGTGTGAGCCCATAATATTTTATAATGAATCATTGAATCACAATAATTGATACTAATAAATTCCATAGGATGTCCACGGATAAACCCAAAATAGCCTCATATGCAATGTATTTGTCCTCAGATAAAATATTTATACAGGCGAGGAGCGAATCGGTGTCTAGTCTTTATTACAAAACTGGATATTTTTCATACGGCCATTTAGGAAGATCTTGTTCTGTGTCTGCTTTGCCCTTTGCTGAGAATATTACCATAAATAGCTCTGGCCTTTTACGAGCGTGGCCTTTTCTCTATACCTGAGGTCAGGAACAGAAAGCAGCTCTGTACGGCAGTATAAGTTATGTGTCCTAATAATACCGCTCTACTGATGGGAAGAACTGGTTTCCTATGTTTTTTTTTTTTTTTTTTTAAGATAATCTTGAAGGTGTTTTATAGGGCTTTATTATCGATGACCCATCCTTAAAGGGGTACTACAGTGGAAAACAACTTTATTTTTAATCAACTGGTGCCAGAAAGTTATACAGATTTATAAATTACTTCTATAAAAAAATCTTAATCCTTCCAGTACTTATCAGCTGCTGTATCCTACAGAGGAAGTTCTTTTCTTTTTGAATTTCCTTTCTGTCTGACCACAGAGCTCTCTGCTTACACCTCTGTCCATGTCAGGAACTGTCCAGAGTACGAGCAAATCCCCATAGCAAACCTCTCCTGCTCTGGACAGTTCCTGACATGGACAGAGGTGTCAGCAGAGAGAACTGTGGTCAGACAGAAAGGAAATTCAAAAAGAAAAGAACTTCCTCTGTAGTATACAGCAGCTGATAAGTAATGGAAGGATTAATATTTTTTAAAAGAAGTAATTTACAAATCTGTTTAACTTTCTGGCACCAGTTATTTTAGAAAAAAACTGTTTTCCACCGGAGTACCCCTTTAAGATATGCTATTAATACAACATCTATAGAGGTCCAACCAAACGCAGCATCCTGGTAAATATTTAAATCAAGGAGCCCCTTCATTTACCCAAGCACAGCGCCATTCTTACACTAGAGGTTGTATTTGGCATTGCAGCTCAGTTGCACTCAAGTAAATGGGACTTATCTGCAGTACCAGGTACAGTCACAACCATATCAACCTTATTAGGTGCTTAGGGTCAGACCCTCGCCAATCCAATCAAGTGACTAAGGATAGGCCATCGGTGTTAAAGAAGCCCTCTGGGTTTTGTTTTTGTGCCCATATCACGCATAATCACTTTGTTTCATTCCAGCACAGCTGCATCCGTGCATTTCATTGCTGTAACTTGGTCATGTGATCACCATCCTGACCCACAGGAAATCACAGTGTTTAATGTGTCAGATAAAGTGGTCAGTCCAGGGTCAGCTGACTTCCTATGAACTACAGGATGACATCATTACCTACCATAGTTCTCCTAACAGCTCACAGACCAGCTCTATCTGTATACTGCTGTTGCTAGCTCTATGGGATCAACATAGAACAAATAAAAGTAAATAAAAGCTACAAAACTGTAAAAATGTAATATAAGAACTAGCCTGAAGAAGTCGAATCTCCATAAAACACCTCAGTTGTGATGATGGGTACATTCACATGTACAGGATCTGCTGCATGTTTTTGCTGCAGAAAATATGCTGCAAAAATATGCAGCAGATCCTGTAAGGGTAAGCGTACCTTATAGCTAATATTTCTCGATAAGAAAACGCATTAAAAACTGCAGGAAATCATTTCTGTGCTGGCCTCTACCTCATTCTCTAACAATAGCCTATGCTGCACTGTATAAGCAGAGTGCTTCTTTAAAGATCTGTAAAACCTGTTCATGAATTAGAAAACTCCCCTTTAAGAACATGGTTGTATAATTAATCCATGTGATATAAAGATGTAGCATCCACCATCTTGAGTGCGGTGTGGCAACATCTTCACAGCACAGCATGCCATGGCACTTTAGCCTCATATCTGACCCAACAAATTTGTTGGGCCAATTGCAATAGGCGAGCGACACTGCACATAGTACTGGATGCATCACTGCTAAATAACTCGTACCTTGCCCGACCAATGTAAAGTGAGCACGAAGGTACAAGAAGAGGTAGTCAAGGCATAAACAGGTGTCCCCGCTCCTGTACATACAGTTCACAGAAACAACATTGGTAGCTGCAACTTCTGTTGATCTGTAACATGGCACCAGTAAAAATATATGGGCCTGCACCAAACCGCCATGAGTTTTGTTGCAAAAAAGAGTGAACCCTTCAGATTTACCTGGATTTCGGCATTAATTACTAGTATTAATGTAATTTAACCCTTATCAAATGCAAAGTGCCCTGGCACAATAAAAAAACCAATAACAATAATAAAAATAGTAATAATAATAATGTGATCTGATCGTTCAGTAAGTCACAATTTCTTGTGTTTCATGGTGGTCTCACAATTCTTCTGTGATTTTTTTCCCCAATGTTTATTTATAACAGATTACGAAATGAGTGTCGTCTCATGTTTTCCCAGGTTGCAGTGAGGCCCGAGAAATTACATCACTAGTCAGGTGTTCCTAAGGAACGTGTCTGTGCTTCAATTGGTGGAGCGACCGCTGGGTGGGAGGGAGATTATTCTGCAATAATTTTAGTTTTGCAACAGCTGGAGGCACCCTGGTTAGAGAACACTGGTCTATTGCATTGAAGGGATCATAGGGTGGGGTGGCTGATGTGTGGGAGGGAGATAAGTGACCTTACACCTACAAACGAGGAATTGTGGGATTTTTAGTTTGAGGGAATGAACTCCAACAGGAAATAGCCAGTTCACATAGATAGCCTCAGCTTTATAGTAATCTCACAACATAGCCATTTAGCTCCAAGACAAGCGCAGATCCTTCCTAAGCATGTCCATTACTGTCTGACAGGTACGTACTAAAAGCACCTTATGTTGGAGAACCCATTTAATTACATTGAGTAAACATCCACAGTGCAGGGGGGGAATGAAGAAAAGCTTTGAATTTAATGAACAGTTGCTCGTTTTGTAGCAGCAATCTCTACCAAATGATTCATGTAGCTGTAAATAAGATTTATATACTTTTTGGGCCATTGACACCTGTAATTGTATTTCAGTTGATCGATATGTTTTTATATGTGTGTGTATATATATATATATATATATATATATATATATATATATATATGACAACATGACTATAGTCCCATTTATTCATGTGATAAAGACAGCGTAACAACTCAAGACAAGAGACATGCTTCTTTAACTCATCAGAGAATAGGCCAATGCGGGTTAATTGATTCTCTAACTACTGTTTGCAGAAGACAATGGAGACAGGTATAAATGGTACGGATTGTATATAAATGAAATGATCCAGACCTCTGTATAGGAGAAGAATATTATTTGAAAGGAATGTGTCATACAAAAATTTCCTATAGTTTAAATTCATATTTTATATATTTTTAAGAATTTTTGGTGATTTTTTTTAAATCTAATTTTCCATTTTACTTCCTATATTTTAAAATAATCCTGAAACCTCGCAGTTCCCATTCTGGCCACTAGGGCTTCAACTTAGTGGAGACTTTCCAGTTGTCTCCTTCTTATCATTACAGACAGGACTACAGTGAAAGCTGACTGCAGGGTATAGATAAGACAGGATAACAGTAGCTGTTGCGCAAAGATCAGCCTGCCCCTCCCTCTAGAATGAGCTTTGCAAAGGTTACAGAGAACGCCCAGACACCTTTCCTATTTATATCAATGGGACAGCTTCAGTCTATTGTTGCCTGTGTCCATGGGGCTTGTTGTAAAGCATCTTTAAATAAGCGTTTTCCAAACAGCGTGTCTCCAACTTTTGCTAAAACTACAACTCCCAGCATGCCATTATGTAGCCAAGCCTCTTTTTCTAAGGACACACCCCTTTAAAAAATTTACCAATATGGTGTAAAAAGGGGTCAAATTCATTTGAAAATGTGCCTCACGTCACTTTTTCATAAAATCTGGTGTAAATTATACAAAAAAAAAATAGCAAAAACACCTTTAAAACACCTTTTAAATACCCAATTGTGTAATAATACTGTCATATAATGCACAAAATAATACTGCAATACTCAAATTAGAACACTATATATATTACCTACATTAGCATGCAGCGTTTTCCAATCAGCGTGCCTCTGGCTGTCCAGAAACTAAAACTCCCAGCATACCTCAGAACACATTGGCTGGGGTGTTTCGCAACAGCTGGAGGCACATCAGTCGGAACACTGCCATATAGTGCCCCAATATACTGCCTAAATAACAGGCTGCACATTGGTTAATTTTCCTCAGGAGAGTAATGGTGGTCCCTGCATAGTGAAGACTCAGCAGTTTTTCTCAACCGGGGTTCCTTCGGCTGTTGCAAAACTCCAACTCCCAGCATGCCCGGACAGCCAAAGGCTGTCCGGGCATGCTGGGAGTTGTAGTTTTGCAATACACGGAGGCACCTTGGTTGGGAAACACTGGCCTACACAATTGTTCATCCCTGTATACTGTTATAAAAAAAAAAAAAAAATATTAAATAAATTAAAATTAAAAAATTAAAAAAGATTGCTATAATTTCTGTAGTTAAAAAAAAAGCCGTTAGAAGAAGAAAAAAACCTCAAACTACGTGCATTACATTAGTCATTTCATTAAACAGACTTAGAAAATTCTACAAATGACCTATCTTGTCCCAAAGCGGCTGCATCGCATTAATTCTTTACAGCCATCCGACTGCTTCTGAAGTTCTGCCGCAATCGGGACTCGCCCGGTGGCAAAACGTCGCTTGGAAAAAAAAGAAAACATAAAATAATAAAACAAACATCATCATCGAGACACACGGCAAAAAAAAAAAAAGTGCTTTCCAAAAGTTTACATCTGATTTATTCATGACTCTACGGTGAGGTGGCATTACGGAGATGCTAAAATAACTCGAGCCCATGAGGGATATATATCAAATTGGTTATTTACTGCAGTATATGAGTCATTTTTATGTTTTACCCGGGAGAGGTGGTGCTTTAGAGCATTACGAAACGAAGAATTTTACTCCGTCCTTTAAAAAGGCCATGCAAAAAAGTATGAGCCAAGGAATGGAAAAAAAAAACGGATCAATGCGTTTCTGGCTACGCTAGCCTGATAATCATGAGTAAGGGCTAGTGTGGTCAGAAATGCGTCGATCTGTTCTGTTTTTCATTTTTATTAACCATTAGCCCTAATCCTGTGCTTCCAAATCCGGATACATCATCTGGGGCTTAGAGGGGTACTCCGCCCCCAGACATCTTATCCCCTAGTCAAAGGATAGGGGATAAGATGTCATATCGTGGGGGTCCCGCCGCTGGGTAACCCCGCGATCTCCCTGCTGCACCAAATGTTTGTTTAGAGCATCGGGTGCAGCACTGGAGGCTTGTGATGTCATGGCCACACCTCACTTGTGACATCAAGGCCTGGCCCCCTTAATGCAACTCTATGGGAAGGGGCGTGACGGCCGTCAGGCATCCACCCATAGACTTGCATTGAAGGAACATGACCGTGACATCACGAGCCTCTGCACTGCATAGCCAGTCATCTGGCACGGAGCAAAGTTTACTCCATGCACCGGATGTCTGGGGTGCCGCAGCTGTGATCTGACATCTTATCACCTATCCTTTGGATAGGAGATAATATGTCTAGGGGCGGAGTACCCCTTTAAAGAGTCACTGTCATATCCCCCCCCCCCAAAAAAAAAATGTTATATGTTACTCAGCACTTAATCCTGGTCATGAGCATGTAATTGTTATGTGTCTAGCACCTATATTTCTCTCACAAATACCTTTGATCTGTTGCTTACTTGATTCTGTGCTTTGGAGAGGGATTGTCCTTCCTCCCTGAGTCTGCTGTGCTGTGTCTCTCCATCCAATCACTGAAGTCTGATCTGTAACCCCTGTAACCCCTGTTTTCATACTGCAGTCTGATAGGGCAGGAGTGAGCAAAGAGGAATGCTAGTCCCTCCCTCACTTCCTGGGCTTTTTCCCAGCCTGTGCTTGAGCTGGGACAAGGACGATGCTGCAGCCGGACAGGAATATGTTCTGGATGGTATGGGGACCCCTAGTGGTCTTATTTATAAGCCAGGATTTCTATAAAAAGGAATAACATTTTCTTGTGAAGTATATTAGAAAGGTTAATGTTTTGCCAAAAAATTTAAAAATGCACATAATCTCTTAGACTCTGCTCCCTGGGACTTCCCTATGTTAAATATGAAGTGACCCAGCAGGCTTACCGTCACTGCCAAGTAGCAAAATCCAATCTAAATATATGTAATGCATTTTTGAGTCCCAGAGAGCCCCCTCAATGAAGCACAACTTTTTATTATTCTCTCCACTTCCAAAGACAGGACCAAAGCTCTACTGTTTGCCAGCAGTGCTCTCACAGGACTTCATTTCCCTTAATTGTCTGGCTGAATACAGAACAGCACTACCTCCCCATTGTTGTCCCATGACAAAGTGCTGGTGATAGTGCACTGGATTAAATAGATTGGCATTGTACTGGGGGATGATTTACTGTACTATAAATCGGATGTGAAGGGAGAAGGTGTTAATGATGCACTGGGTTTGCAAGGTGCTATGTGAGCAAAATTGAAAGAAACTGCAGCAGCACATGGGTAAAACACGACGTTCCACAAATAGCCTGTTCCACTAGGAGCACTCGCAAATGCGTAATCTCTATAGACGGCAATGCATTTCCGGATTCTTCTAAAAGAATAAAAATGTTCATTCTTTCATCAGAGAGCAGAATCTCCACCAAACGGACATGGGCGTTGGACCCCGATGCAAAACATGTGGCATCTTCTTGTACAGTACAGGGGCCGGCGGGTAGCCTAAGGCTATGTTAAACCGTCAGAATTATTGTGGACAATTTTCCGTGACAGACATTCTGCAGTAGGTACCGGCAAAACATGTCAGCGCCAGTACCTCCAGGAAATGTGCCATCTCCATAGACAGCAATACATTTCCGAGTGGATTCCGCCGAAAGGATTGACGTGTCTTTCGTGTCCCGGTACAGAACACGGTTCTGTATAGTCCTAAAGTCCCCTCAGGTAGAGTCCCTCCAGTCCACAGGACTCTCCTGCAGGATCCTCCTTGGTCATTATTATGATTTATATTGTACATGAATTCTGTATGTTTATTTCAAGTATTGTACAGTGAATATAAACTATGTGTAAAGGTTATTAGGATGTTTACACTGTATAGGACCTTCCTAAGGTCATGTGACATTGTCATGTGATGTGTGATCACCTGATACCCAGAGTTTCAGAGGCACAGGTAACCACAGGCAACCAGCTACCAATGGGCTTTAGTCCAGCCCCTGATATATAAAGGGCTGTAGTCTCCGCACAAGCACAAGTCCTGTACAAGTTCAAGAAAACAAGAGTTTTTTGGGGGGCTCACACTGTGCTAATATGTACCAAGGTTTCTGTGTTACACGTAACCCTACGTGCCAAAAAGGGAATAAAGAATATAGTGGTATACAGACCTCTAGGTATATATTAAATAAATTGTATTAGATGAATATTAGAATTGAGATGTGAGGTAGGTGTGTATGTGCAAGTAGACTAGCAGTAGATGATATGAGTAAAAATTAGTTTATTAATGTAAAATATAGTAGTTCTAGTCCTTGCTATGGATCTACTAAATAGATTAACAACGAATCTGTGCAGAAACAGTTGAAAATAATATTACATTGTGCAAAGAATGATAAAAAATAGTAAATGTAAAATAAAATAATGGGGCAGTCACCAATGGTATAGGAAATTGTGGACAATTATAACGCTTTGTAATCCATAGAAATGCTTTGTAATCCACAGAGATACATTTAGGGTATACTTCAAGTAGAGTTGCAGTCCACTGAAGTTTTTAGCAAAATAGTAACAGAGTATCAAATAAAGTATCAAAAAGTATCCTGTACAAGTTCAGTCCGCCGCCACATCTAATCTATAAGTCTCATCTATATGTCATGTCTACAAGTCAAGTCTCTACTGTCCCTACCAAAGTGATAACAGTAGCACAGTGGCCTCCATCATCATTATTATCACTACAAGTCCAAGCCTGAGAGGTTCCCGTGTCCCGGTCATCTCTATGGAAGTTGTTATACTGCCTTCTTCAGTAAAGTTCCAGTTGCATCAAAACCTGCTTTGGACTCTCATTTAATATATACACCATACAACCACACCCTGGTGTCACGAACACTAGGGGTTAGCAACATCTTGCCCCTGGGGTTAATACCATCTGGCCTCACCACCTACACCGCTACACCCCATGGTCCCGCCATACGCCGGTGGTCTACCACATGTCAATTCTTTCCTCGGAGGCCCGGAATCAGAATTGTTTCCACTGTGGAAATTCCGCTGAGTGCGCGGTGCAACAGAATCCCATTAAGATCAATGCTGCAATGGAATTTCCAAGCAGAATTTTTCAGAAATTCTGTTGTGTGAACAAGGTTTTTTTTTTTTTTTTTTTATCAACTGGTGCCAGAAAGTTAAACAGATTTGAAAATTACTTCTATTCAAAAATCTTAATCCTTGAATTACTTATCAGCTGCTGTATGCTTCACAGGAAGTTCTTTTCTTTTTGAATTTCCTTTCTGTTTGACCACACTGCTCTCTGCTGACACCTCTGTCCATGTCAGGATCTGTCCAGAGTAGGAGAAAATCGCCATAGAAAACCTCTCCTGCTCTGGACAGTTCCCAAAATGGACAGAGGTGTCAGCAGAGAACACTGTGGTCAGACAGAAAGGAAATTGCAAAAAGAAAAGAACTTCCTGTGGATCATACAGCAGCTGATAAGTACTGGAAGGGTTAATATTTTTATATAGAAGTAATTTACAAATCTGTTTAACTTTCTGGCACCAGTTGATTTAAAAAAAAAAAATATTTTACCCCTTTAAGACACCAGGGCCGACTGGTCCCTCTGCACTCCCTTTTGCAGTAGTGATAAGACTGGCTTATGTTCCCCACCTAAATGTAGGACCCCCACACTGCTGTCTATGCTTAACCCCTGCCGCAGCCCATCCTGTTCATCATAGATTAAACCCCTGTAGATATTTTCTCAGTCCGCTATTTAAGCAGTTTTTTTCTTCTTCCCTATGACGCTCGTTCTATTCTGCATCGCACGGATCTTTTAATAGAATAACAGCCAAATAGAGCATGCAAAATGGGCCTAAAATGTCTGTTGGGGACTTATCAAAAATTCATGACTGCATCGCATCAATTGTTATTATGTACAGGTAGCCGATACTGAATGTCTAGTTATTTTATCAGGCCACATTGTTCTAGACCGTGCGGGAGCAATAAATATTACAGAGGGAAGCGATGTCCTGTTTAAACTGGTTTAAAGGGGGAAAAAAACACCGTAGCTACTGCTCATACTTCCTAAATGTCACCATTTTGAGGATAATCTCAATTTTCGAGACAGATTTCACTGTGTGCCATTTCTGTAAAAAGCTTGTTATTTGGGAGCGATATATAGACGACTAACACCATTAAAGGGGTATTCCAAGAAAAAACTTTTTTTTATATATCAACTGGCTCCGGAAAGTTAAACAGATTTGTAATTTACTTCTATTAAAAAATATGAATCCTTCCAGTAATTATTAGCTGCTGAAGTTGAGCTGTTCTTTTCTGTCTGGCAACAGTGCTCTCTGCTGACATCTCTGCTTGTAACTGCACAGGTTTGCTATGGGGATTTGCTTCTACTCCGGACAGTTCCCGAGACAGGCGTCATTAGAGAGCCCTTTGACAGAAAAGAACAACTCAACTTCAGCAGCTCATAAGTACTGAAATTTTAAACATTTTTAATAGAAGTCATTTACAAATCTGTTTAACTTTCTGGAGCCAGTTGATTACATATATATATATATATATATATATATATATATATATATATATATATATAAAAGTTTTTACCTGGATAACAACTTTAAGATATATAGTAACACTTAAGAATATGAAAAGGAAGGTGCTCTCTAGACCAGTGTTTCCCAACCAGTGTGCCTCCAGCTGTTGCAAAACTACAACTCACAGCATGCCCGGACAGCCTCCGGCTGTCTGGGCATGCTGGGAGTTGTAGTTTTGCAACAGCTGGAGACACACTGGTTGGGAAAAACTGGTCTAGACAATCACTTTTGATAGAAGAGCCCATTAATAATTAGCTGATCATAAGACATCCCCCTGCTGACATCACTTGTATAATTTGTCTGCATTGCTACCGCTGGGAAAATGCTGTTGTACATCATTTCTATTGAAATCAGTGAAATGTCTGTGTATTGAATGTAGAGGCTCTTTAAAGGGTACCTCTCATCAAAAAAACTTTTGATATATTATAGATTAATGTATGCAGAATAACTTTACAATTGCATGTTATTAAAAAAATATGCTTCTTTCTATGTAATTTTCCACTTTGAAGAAATGACCACTAGGGGTCTCCCTACCAGTCCTGGCAGCAAGCATTTCAGACTCATGCTGGAGTCCTAAACACTACGAGCTGCCAGTCTGCTTTGTTCACAAAGGAGAACACTCAGAGCTGTCAGCCTGCTTTGTTCACAGCCTGTTTGGCTGTGAACAAAGCAGGCTGGCAGCTCTGAGTGTTTAGGACTCCAGCTTGAGTCAGAAATGCTTGCTGACAGGACTGATCGGGTAAAATACAATAGAAAGAAGCATATTTTTCATTAACATGCTATTGGAAATTTATTCAACATTCATTAATCTAAAATATATCACAAGTTTATTTGATGAGAGGTACCCTTTAAAGGGGTACTCTGGAAAAAAGTTTTTATTTTGTTTTTCGTTTTTGTTTTTTGGGCACTGTCAGAAACAATATTTTTATATTGACCATATTCGAATTCGGGATATTTCGCGAATATATAGACGAATATTCATCCTATATTTGCGAATTTCGCGTATTCGTTATATTCGCCTATTCTTGTATTGGAGGAAGAAAACAGTGGGGGGGGGGGGGGGCAAACTTTACTATTGGTTGCTAGGGATGTTGTTGATAACCTCTGACAAGTGGATTTGTATCATTCTAATTGGCCCACAAGTGAAAAGAAGGAATATGCGCATATACGGAAAAAAGTGAATATTCGCAATTTCGAATATTTAGCGAATATATTCGCAATATTCACGAATTTGCGATATTCGCAATAAATATTCCGGCTCTCACGTACCTCAACCGGACCAGCGCTGAAATCCATTTATATTTTATGAGCCAACCGGAGTCAATCGGTGACCATATTTTAGGTCCGGTCACAAAACCGGATACGGGTCAAAAATGAGCTGAACCGAGTCACTGATTGACTCCGGTCGGCTCATAAAAGTAAATGGATTTCAGCGTTGGTTCGGCTGGGGTACGGGAGAGCCCGGTTTGCCCCTTCCCCAGCCAGATCCAGCACCTGTAATGTAAAAACGAAGTGTGAATGCAGTCTCATATACTTCATAAGAAAATGTTATCTCCTTTTTATAGAAATCATGGCTTATGAGGGAGGGAGGGCGGGCTCAGTGCTTGCTCCAGACACACCCTTTAACGAACAGTGGATGTCAGAACAAGTGAGCAGCAGAATAGGGGGATATGTGAACCAAATACAGAAATCAGACTCATAAAAAACAAATCTGCATGACCTAGTGAGTAACATATAGAAGCATTATTTTTTTCTGTGATATGACAGGTACGCTTCCTTTTCTCTGAAAAAGCGCCACTCCTGTTCCTAGGCTGCGGATGGTACTGCATATGACGGATGTGTGAACAACTCTGCACCTTAAAGGGGTACTCCCCTGCTCAGCGTTTTTTAGAACAAACTGTCCCGAACGCTGGAGCCGGCAACAGAAGCTCGTGACTTCATAGCCCCACCCCCTCATGCTGTCATGCCCTCTCCCATAGAATTGCATTGATGAGGCGGGGCGTGACATCATGGGGGGGCTATGACATCACAAGCTCCCGGGGGCCGGCTCCAGTGTTCGGGACAGTTTGTCCTAAAAAAAATGCTGAGCAGCGGAGTACCCCTTTAACATTGTGCTCTCTGGGAACAGAAGGGTTAACACTAGCCTTTTTCTTTGCACTAGAATGAACCCTTCGGAATGAAGATTGGACTATATGTCGGTGAAGGAACAAAGGGAAGGAACTTCTTTAATCAGTGTCTTTCTTTTATCTGTCCACCCAAGGCGACTGTCAGGATTTCTTGGGTATTACAACCTCCCGGATCTTTCCTCTTCCGGTTATTTGCATAAAATACAACTGGAATTAGGAAAATAACTCCCGGCTATGGAAAGCCATTATAGAGATGAAACAATAGACTGCGCCCAATCTTCTGCTGTACCGGGAAAGGCGCAGATATAAGGGAATACTAAACCCTGCATACTTCTGTATATTGTATCCTATGTAATTGTATACAGTACTTCCTTAACTTACAATAGTAATGGGTTCCACATAGCATATGTTTCCCAACCAGGGTGCCTCCAGCTGTTGCAAAACTACAACTCCCAGCATGCCCAGACAGCTGGAGGCACACTTTCCTCTAATATACATGTTAAATGCTACACTATATTTAAATGGTGTTAGTCGTCGATATATCGCAACCAAATAAAGAGCAATTTATAGAAATGGCACACAGTGTGTAGGGTGCTGTGTGCAGTGTGCTGTGTGTAGGGTGCAGTGTGTAGGGTGCTGTGTGTAGGGTGCAGTGTGTAGGGTGCAGTGTGTGTAGGGTGCAGTTTGTAGGGTGCTGTGTGTAGGGTGCAGTGTGTAGGGTGCAGTGTGTAGGGTGCTGTGTGTAGGGTGCAGTGTGTGTAGGGTGCAGTTTGTAGGGTGCTGTGTGTAGGGTGCAGTGTGTAGGGTGCAGTGTATAGGGTGCAGTGTGTAGGGTGCAGTGTATAGGGTGCATTGTGTAGGGTGCAGTGTATATGGTGCAGTGTATAGGGTGCAGTGTGTGGGGTGCAGTGTGTAGGGTGCAGTGTGTAGGGTGCAGTGTGTAGGGTGCAGTGTGTAGGGTGCAGTGTGTAGGGTGCAGTGTATAGGGTGCAGGGTGCTGTGTATAGGGTGCAGTGTGCAGGGTATTGTGTGCAGTGTGTAGGGTGCAGTGTGTAGGGTGCAGTGTGTAGGGTGCAGTGTATAGGGTGCAGTGTGTAGGGTGCAGTGTATATGGTGCAGTGTATAGGGTGCAGTGTGTGGGGTGCAGTGTGCAGGGTGCAGTGTATACAGTGCAGTGTGTAGGGTGCAGGGTATAGGGTGCAGGGTGCTGTGTATAGGGTGCAGTGTGCAGGGTATTGGGTGCAGTGTGTAGGGTGCAGTGTGTAGGGTTCAGTGTGTAGGGTGCTGTGTATAGGGTGCAGTTTACAAGTAAGTGCCATTGGCTCTCTGGAGCAGCACACCGGTTGATCAACACTGTTGTATCCTGTACATACTGTATCATATGCTGCATGTATTATGTATTCAGAATTTTATGTTTTTTATTATACACTGTGTTCTATGTGAAAGGTATGTTGTATATTACAGGCACAGTAGGAAGAGATGTTGTATATTATACTGTATGTATGTATTTTACACTGCAATATATATATATATATATATATATATATATATATATATATATATACATATATATATATATATATATATATATATATAAAGTTTTCTTTTGAATTATTTGTATATATATATATAAACTATTTACTGCTGTCACGAACAATATGTGTCTAGACTAAACACTTCAATGTGAGGCTTGTGAGCAGCGACAGCGCACGTCACTATGCAGAGCGGGTAGATGTTACTATGGTAGAAGCTTCATTAGCGGTTTCACTTGCAGCTTTGGTGTTTTGTTGGAAATATTTATTTTTAGATTTACTTTTTGAGTAAGTTTGAATGAACGATGTTCACACCTCGCAAGATGCAGCACAATGAGCAGATAACGTGGAGGCGATGATTCAGACTCCTAATCCTATGTTATCAGGTTATAGAGCAGGAGGAGTTGAGCAGATGATATATACAATACAGTACAATCTGCAGGTATCATGTTATAGAGCAGGAGGAGTTGAGCAGATGATATATACAATACAGGACAATCTGCAAGTAATATGTTATAGGGCAGGAGGAGCTGAGCAGATGATATATACAATACAGTACAATCTGCAGGTATCATGTTATAGAGCAGGAGGAGCTGAGCAGATTATATATATAATACAGTACAATCTGCAGGGTTCATGTTATAGAGCAGGAGGAGCTGAGCAGATGATATATACAATACAGTACAATCTGCAGGTATCATGTTATAGAGCAGGAGGAGCTGAGCAGATGATATATACAATACAGTACAATCTGCAGGTATCATGTTATAGAGCAGGAGGAGCTGAGCAGATAATATATACAATACAGTACAATCTGCAGGTATCATGTTATAGAGCAGGAGGAGCTGAGCAGATGATATATACAATACAGTACAATCAGCAGGTATCATGTTATAGAGCAGGAGGAGCTGAGCAGATGATATATACAATACAGTAGAATCTGAAGATATCATGTTATAGAGCAGGAGGAGCTGAGCAGATGCTATATACAATACAGTGCAATCTGTAGGTATCATGTTATAGAGCAGGAGGAGCTGAGCAGATGCTATATACAATACAGTGCAATCTGCAGGTATCATGTTATAGATCAGGAGGAGCTAAGTAGTTTTGTGAGAAGTTCTGGGCTAAGTAGTCAAGTGGGAGGTACTACTTGGTGATTGACAGCAATTTATAAGTGTGCATGTAGAGAGAGCTGTCAGTCACTTAGATAGGAACAACCACTAAACTCCTTTTCTCATTTTTAGCTTAGTAGTCAGTAGTAGGTGGTGTACCCTCATACACACAGAAAACAATAGTCAATCACTGAGAAGGACCACCCACATGACTACTTTGTCCCGATGAAGAAATGACAAGTTATCCTGAAACTTTCCCACTGAGCTGTATATCATTCTGCTCAGCTCCTCCTGCTCTATAACATGATGTATTTTCAATGTGACAGGTTCCCTTTAACTTTGCTTCATGGGCAGGTGCTTTGAATAAGCGGGTGCTTCAGATGCTGGCTACATTTATTGCAGCGTGCAGAGCAACACCCCCCATCAAGAGGGCGCTCTAGACGGCTGCCTGTTTTTCCTAAAGGCAGAGCCGACCCTGGTTCTCAACACTCAGACCCTGATCGATCAAAACTTGTTTAAACTTTACACATGTCAAAAGTTTTTTTTAAAGCGACATGTACACATAAAGCTAAACTTCGGCAACTTCTTAAATCACATAGCATCAGGAGAATAGAGGTGTGGGAGGTGTCTTCTTACGGCCAAGCTGTGACTTACAACAAACAGAGATACAAAAATGGAGGGAGGGAGGGCAAAACTCCGGGTCCTGGGCAGATTGAGGGGGGAAGGGAGGCACCACAGCTATAAATACCCAGGGGAGGGCTCCTGAAAGCCCGGGAAACTATTAAACCCCTGATTGGTGCACTCCTTCCCCCCCCCCCACCACCACCCATGGGACATACCACTATAGTTACTGACAAGTTTTACAGGCGGGGGAGGGGGGCTAAAAACCTTGCCTGTATTTTTCTTAACCCCTTAACTGCTCACCAGTCAGGGGGCAAGCTAGTTATGCAAAGCTTGCCCCTCCAGGTGTGGGAGGAAGTGACCTGTCCACTCATGAATTAGTAACTGGAAGTTGTAAAGGAGCCCTTGGCTCAACCATTCCCGAGGGGTCAAGTCCTGGGAAAAAAGTTTGGGAACTTACCCAAGATTTCCACTCAAAGGCTGGTCCTGCTGGACTCCTGCTAATGGAAACAGTGTTTCTGCTGTGGAAAAAGTGCAGGAACTCCATTCCCATGCTTTCCTGCAGGCACCTAGGTGCCAAGGCTGGCTAGCAAAAGCCAGAGGGGAATGTGCTGAGGACAGTGCTGAAACGGGAGAGCATCAAATGTAGCTATATTTGGGGCGGGTGGGGGGGGGGGCACATCATTTGATTATCCTATGGAGCGGTACAACGTGTGTCCGATACAGTATCATGAAGTATTATATGTATTATGTTATAACAACTTCTAGTCAATGAGCGGGCTGGAATATCTACAGCAGTAGCGGGTGGCTATGTTGATCTTGCGGCAGTGATCTGGAGCGGTGCGGAGCCTTAATAATCATCAATGCACATCTTCATCTTTTTTATGACATTGCAGGGGCCTCGTAATTTTTTCTCATTCCCGTTTCTTGACTGAATATACCGGATTCCAAATATTCTGAATCACGACTTTAGACGTACTCCATACTCGGTGGTGTGATTATGAATCATGCTTCCTGAGTTTAAGGCATTGTAGGTCCCATGGTACATTTTAAATCTCACATGATGGATTGGTTCTTAGTGCCCATGAAATAAAAATGAGCAGAGAAAAGTAAATTCAATGCAATGCCATTCTGCAATAGCCAACATAGTGGGGGGGAGAGGAACCCTTTATCTTCACGTAATTCCGTAAGATTCTTCGCATTATGAATATTCAGGGCGCAAAGACATTTGATGCTACAGGAACGCTGAATATGGAAAGTACACACAAGAGACCCGGGGATCCTTAATTTCCGTCTCTATCTCTTGATCATTTTCGTCTCATATTGTAATAGAAACTTAGAATTATATTAAAGGGGTGCTCTGCCCCTAGACATCTTATCCTCTATCCAAAGGATAGGGGATAAAATGTCTGATAGTGCGGGTCCCGCCACTGGGGACCCCAGTGATCTCCCTGATGCACCAGGCGTTCGTTTAGAGCATTGGGCGTAGTGCCGAAGGCTCGTGATGTCATGGCCGTGCCCCGCTCGTGACGTCACAGCCACGCCCCCTCAATACAAGTCTATGGTAGGGGGCGTGACAGCTGTCACGCCCCCTACCAAAGACCTGTATTGAGGGGAGCGTGGCCATGACGTCACAAGCCGGACGCGGACGTGACATCATGAGTGTCCGGCACTGCACCCAACGATCTCCCTGATGCACCCGGCGTCACGCCCCCTCCCATAGACTTGCATTGAGGGGCATGGCCGTGATGTCACAAGCGGGACGTAGCCATGCCTTTACGAGCCTCTGCCCCGCATCGCCAGTCATCCGGCACAGAGCAAAGTTCGCTTCATGCACCGGATGTCTGGGGTGCTGCAGCCGAGATCGCGGGGGTCCCCAGCGGCGGGACATCTGCCATCAGACATCTTATCCCCGATCCTTTGGATAGGTGATAAGATGTCTAGGGGCGGAGTATCCCTTTTTAAGAATACTATGTGTGCTCTCATTTTCTCTTCTCACCATCCTGTATCTAACTGTAAGACAACTGTCTAAAGAGGGACCAGGAGACTTCCCCATGTGCAAAGCCAACACCTCAATGGAAGAGATCAGGGGATCATTTCTAAGAACGAACTGACAAGTCCTGGATACATTATCACCGGTCCCTTGAAATGACCATTTTCTTAGTAGTATACGGTATGCGACACAGCAGCAGCCTGACTCTTTTTCTCCCTGTCAGCTCTTACACACAGAGGAAAGCAGTGTCAGCTCCATCTTACAGACTGAACTAGACGATCTGCACAAAGGAGACACACCGGTTGTATACCTCGGCAGCTGACCAGTGTATAGACTCATCTACTGTCACTGAGCTATTTGTCTTTTGGGACATGCATAAAATGTTCAGCAGCATAAAAGGGACAAGAAGAGTGGAAATGAGAGGGGAGGGATCTGAGCTGCCATGAGGGAACTGATAGGTGAAGATGTAATTATGTAGTTCACTTGAAGTCAGGTGACATAGGACAGACTGGTGACACATGACCAAGCTGCAGTAATGAAATGTATGGATGCAGCAGAGACAGGATGAAACAGATAGCACTACAGGAATACTGGTGTTGTTTCTTTAATATTTTTGTTTGTTTTGACTTTATAGCTACATTGTATATGACTTTATGCTACATTGTATATGTATTTCATTATGGTTAAAGGGGTTATCCTTTTTTTTTCTATATCAACTGGCTCCAGAATGTTAAACAGAGTTGTAAACTACTTCTCTTAAAAAAATCGTAATCCTTTCAGTACTTATGAGCTGCTGAAGTTGAGTTGTTCTGCTCTATCTAAGTGCTTTCTGATGACAACTGTCTCGAGAACTGTCCAGAGTAGAAGCAAATCCCCATAGCAAACCTCTTCTACTCTGTGCAGTTCCTGAGACAAGCAGAGATGTCAGCAGAGAGCACTGTTGCCAGACAGAAAAGAACAACTCAACTTCAGCAGCTGATAATTATTGGAAGGATTAAAGGGGTAGTCCAGTGGTGAAAAACGTATCCCCTATCCTAAGGATAGGGGATAAGTTTGAGATTGTGGGGGGTCCGACCGCTGGGGCCCCCTGCAATCACTCTGTTCGGGGGCCAGGCTCTCCGGCCAGATAGCGGGTGTCGACTACCGCACGAAGCGGCGGCCGACACGCCCCCTCAATACATCTCTATGGCTGAGCCGGAGATTGCCGAAGGCAGCGCTTCGGCTCTGCCATAGAGTTGTATTGAGGGGGCGCGTCGACCTCCGCACGAATACAACTCTATGGCAGAGCCTTCCCGCGGGCTGTCGGGGCTCCGTACAGGAGATCGCAGGGGGCCCCAGCGGTCGGACCCCCGCGATCTCAAACTTATCCCCTATCCTTAGGATAGGGGATAAGTTGTTCACCACTGGGTTCACCACTAGACTACTCCTTTAAGATTTTTTAATATAATTAATTTACAAATCTGTTTAACTTTCTGAATAAAAAAAAAAAGTTTTTACCTGGATCACCCCTTTAACTACAGGTACGAAAACATGGTGGGCTGCAGTACCCAGTGCTTCTCATGTTGCATTGTTGTGATTGGCAAGAGGGATGAAGGCCGCCTAGGCTGACAACTATAAGGGAGGCCTGAATGGGCCTAGCTCTAAATATGCACAGAGATGCTGGTGTGCTGCACTACTATGCCAATGGGGAAGGGCCTAGTTCAGTAATAAAAAGTCTGGTTCCTTGTGGTTGGTCTATGTAGCTAGCCTGTGTTCTTGGAAAAGTAGGCCTGGGCCCGGACATCAGGGCCTTAGCTTGCTTCTCTGCAAGATAAGTAAGAGGACAAGAGGCTGAGAAGATACCAGTCTATCGGAGGCTGGGAGATGTGGTAAAAATACACATCCTTCCACAAAAAAAACTCCACACCACTAGGTTGACAGTAAAATAAAACATTTACAGCTCTCTCTGAAAGCAAAACACAAAAACAAAAAATATATAAATATTACAATGGTGACAGAAGATGAAGGAATCTCCAGAGATTTGTTTTGGGTCCAAGTTGTTTCAGATTTGGATTCCGATTTGGAAGTGCCCCAATAATCTTTGAATGCCCATGCAAAGTATATTCTGTACAGGAGCAGGGACTCCTGTCAAAGGCAGAAGTCCCTGCTTCTTTACAGCAGACTGAGAGACTGTAGTGAATGTACTAAATAGAAGTTGTGATGCATACAGCATTGACACTTACCTTCAGGGACAAAACAAATTCAAAACCAATCCGAAAAAGTTTGATTCTAAAGATGAAAATTAGATCTGATTTATGCTTAGTGTTGAATCTGAGGAATGAATCTGATTATGCTTAGTGTTGCTCGCGAATATTCGCAATGCAAATTTTATTCGCGAATATTGCATATTCGCAAATTCACGAATATTCGCAAATATAGCACTATATATTCGTAATTACTAATATTCATTTTTTTTTTCCACAGTACACATCACAGTGATCATCCCTCTCTGCTTCCAGCTTGTGTGGTGTAAAGAAGGCTCTAATACTACTGTATGAGACTGGCGTGCACATTTTCGCATATACAAATTTTCGCATACGCAAATTTAAAATGTGAATATTACGAATATGCGAATTTAGCGAATATTTGAAGAATATTCGTCCATATATTTGCGAAATATTGCAAATTCGAATATGGCTTATGCCGCTCAACACTATTCATGCTGAATCTCTCTCTATATCTATAGGTGTCACTTCTATGGCAAGTTGGATAATACATGGTAAACTTTTTCTTTGAATCAGTTTTAAGAAGCCTTCATCCATTAAAGGGGTACTCCTCTGCTAGACATCTTATCCCCTATCCAAAAGATAGGGGATAAGATTTCTGACTGCGGGGTTCCGCTGCTGGGGCCCCCACGATCTCCTGCAGCCACAGCGTTCTAAACAAACACTGGGTTCATGCGGCAGTGGTCGTGATGCCACAGCCACGCCCATGGTGACATCACACCACGCCCCCTCCATTCATGTCTATGGGAGGGGGTGTGTCGCTGACACGCCTCATCCTATATATGTGAATGGAGGGGGCGTGGCCTTGACATCGCCATCACAGCCTCCAGCTCCGAACCTTCTGAACAAAATGTTCAGAGCGCTGAAGCACTGGAGTTCCCCTTAAAAGGTTCTTGTGTGTAGTTCCTTCCTGCCGAATAAACCGGAGGTTGAAAAAACCATCAGATACATAAACATATGAATTTTCCTTCAATGTAAGCTTCTTCACATCGAGGATTCATTGAATTATGGTCATTATCAGCCACTTTACTGCAATACATACCAGGGTCGTGCACAGATATTTTGGGGGGGGGCAAGGGCTCAAGTAAAAAAAAAAAAAAATTGTTGCATAGGTTAATACAACATAATTCCTGATGTAAGGGACCTCCGGCAGTCATGTCAGCTGAATAGGACCCGCGTCACCCCATGGAGGTCCCAATCAGTTAGGGCATTATAGGTCAGGATCATTAAATGGGCAGGGGCTCAAGCCCCCTTTTGATTCTATGTGATACTATATGTGACTACTACAAGATGCCTTTCTATTCCAGATGAACTTATATTTTATTCTTGTTTTTTTTTTTTTTTTTAACGTTGAGTAATTGAACTCAAATGCCAATAAAACACAACAGAGATCTCTTAAAATTCCCAATTATCCAGTTGCCTCTTGTCATTCTAAACAGTCCCTCGAATGTGGACTGACATCAATCATAGGCTGGAAGACATTGAATGTTCCCAGTGCCTGGCCATCTCCTTATCATCTAAAATTATGTCAAACAATTGTCAAGGCATCTTCAATCTCTGACAAGATGCAGGCGGTATTTTAGGCCACCCAGAACCAATCATAGACCCATATACCGTGAATTTTCCTGTGAATTGTTGCCTACCAAAGACACATTGAAATGCAAGAAAATGAAAGCCTCGGAATAGGCTATCTGGCCTAAGAGCTCAATGGGGAGCTCTCGAAAAGGTGTAACATCTATCTATGTCTGACAACATCTCTCTTTAACTTCAAATTGCATCTTGCAGACCTACGAGTCCCGAATCTCACTCTAAAATACAGTAATTTTAACCACTTTCTTTCTCATTCTATCTCGTCTTTGCTGCCAGAAAAAAAATGCTTACTGCTGCGGCCTGTCATTTTTTCCCCCTATGTACTGTATTGGAGCAAATAAAAAAAAGTTTTCGAAAAAAATCAAGCAGCAAGTACTGTATTACTTAGAGTAGAAATGGAAAGTCTTCGAAACTTCTTATGGCTAAATTTAAAGGGTAACTCTCATTAAAACGAATTTTTGCTATTGCACTCCTTATGGCAAATAAAAAATATTTCTAATACCCTTTGTTTAAAAAAAAAAAAAAAGTTTTCTATGTTTTATTTGTGCTTAAAAAAGCTCAAGAGCACATTTTCCCCCATCTTATACACAGACTTTGGACCGAAGTCCAAACACAGGAAGTGCAGCCTGGAGTGCTGAGGGGGGGGGTGTCCAGCCTCATCCAATCATAGCTCCTCTCACACTTAACTGCCATATGCTGTTGGTTGGTTGGACCCCCCCCCAGCACTCCAGGCTGCACTTCCTGTGTTTGGGCCTTGGTCCAAAGTCTGTGTATGAGATGGGGAGAAATGTGCTCTTGAGCTTTTTGAAGCACAAATAAAACATAGAAAACTTCATTTTTTTTAAACAAAGTTTAATAGAAATATTTTTTATTTACCATAAGGAGTGCAATAGCAAAAATGTGTTTTAATGAGAGTGACCATTTAAACAGAGAAATTATTATTTTATTTTATGAGGAAAACTTACTAAGATGGAGAAGACTCATGCAGCGATTGAAGTCCCCTATCTACCTGTTCATCTGGGACATGTCATCAGGCCCATCTAATCATATCTTCTCAAATCAATCTGTGTTTGGAGGTTCTGTCCCATAAGCACACATTCTGGTTCCTCTCACACTATAGAGGTAAGTGAGGCTACGTAGATGGGGTTTGCGACCTTACATAAGCCTTGGCAAAGAATCACTAACACCATGGACTCAACTGGTGGACTCTAGACGCAAACTCAACTACTCCATATATTATATAAATGGCAAGCAAAAGGAGTGCAGTAACCGGCACTTCAAAATGAGCCCAAATGTAGTTAGATGCGTGCGGACCAATTGAGGATATTGATCTGACAGGGTGGGAACCCTCGACAGGACCTGCAGCGGTGCTGACACTGATAGAGTGAGGCAAATATCATGCGTGGAGGAACAAACAATGTCACACTCACCGGTCCAGTGTAAAACTTCTCTATTGAAGACTAGTCAGCGGGTGTACGGATCAGCATAGCGGGAGCGTCTCCACGGGACGGATGGTATCGGTTTCGTGTGCTAAGCACACTTCGTCTGCCGACGCTTCAATTATATAATTGGCCATCCATCTCTTGCTGTATGGAAAATGTATAGTGGCGGTATGTTTTTGCTGCCGCTATAGTGGGGTCTCCGTAGCCACAATTAGCAATGACCAAACAATTCCTTTTTTTATTAGCATTTTTTTCATTAAGATAGTTCATTTGTAACACTATACACAGTACATTACGAAATAACACAACATGGCACGACCAGGAGTCATGAAAATGACTAGTTCAGCTCTTCTATGTCTAACCGACTTAGCTGCGCTACGTATTTTTTTTCTTTTTAGTTACTATAGGAATAAGTATAATGCCTTATTGCTTTAGGCTGAGTAAGTCAATGGATCATATAACAATTTATAGCTTACACATCCCGTTTCATATCCCTCGAAGCCTCCAAAGGCTAACATTACTTACACCGTGTATAGTGTTAAAAGCCGGAATGCAAAAATCACTTTGTAACCGGGAGAAGCGATCGGCGGCTCTGATGGGATGTGTGTCTTTAATTTGATACTACTGATTGAACTCTGTTTCACAGTTACAGAAAAAGCTGTATAAATACCCCTCTAGCAATACCATCTTTAATGAAAACCCAGATATGATTTACAAGGAGCCGTTCGCGTGTTAGCCAAAATAATGCTGAAGTAATAGCTTCCTCATCCAAAGGAACAGAAAATAAATAATATGGCAGACCTTTATCTTCTCTGTCTCACTAGATGAGCTTTAAAGGACAGTCAGACCTCAGAGACCTTAAAGGAACTGGAGTTTGTTGATAGAACACGGCAAATTAAATGTTTTCTTTATTATTTTACAAAAATAAAATGTGATACAGAACTCAAACTTTCAGGGCCTCCGACCATCTATCTAATTTATAATGTTCTCAGAGAAAGGCTCCCCAAACACAATGGATTAGTGTTAAAGGGGAACTCTGGTTCTTAAAGGGGTACTCCGGCGCTAAGACATCTTATTGCCTATCCAAAGGATAGGGGATAAGATGCCTGATCGCGGGGGTCCCGCCACTGGGGACCCACGTGATCTTGCACACAGCACCCCGTTACAATCAGTCCCCGGAGCATGTTCACTCCGGGTCTGATTACTGGCGATCACGGGCTGTCATGCCCCTTTCCATATGCTTGCATTGAGGGGGCAGAGCGTGACATAACACGGGGCGGAGCCGTGTCGTCACAATGCTCTGGCCCCGTGATCGCCAGTAATCAGACCCGGAGTGAACACACTCCGGGGACTGATTGTAACGGGGTGCTGCATGACAGAACATGGGGGTCCCCAGCGTTGGGACCCCCACGATCAGGCATCTTATTCCCTATCCTTTGGATAGGGGATAAGATGTCTTAGCGCCAGAGTACCCTTTTAACATCTTATAAGTGTCTGATCGCAGGGGGCCTGACCAATGCCCCCGCGCCCGGCTCTTCCCATGCAGTGTACAGCCGCCGATGTGTGCAGTACACAATGTCCTAAAAAAAAGTAATAGATCCGCCCTCACATGGTGTCCAAAGGAGCGGCTAACCCTGGCACAGGTAAAGAGTACAGGACATGTAATACCTCCCTGTACTGTAGGGGGCGCTACCAGACACCAAGCAGTGCATACACTTCAGAAATACAGGTAAAGTCTACAGAACATGTAATACCTCCCTGTACTGTAGGGGGAGCTACCAGACACCAGTCAGTGCATGCACTTCAGTAATACAGGTAAAGAGTACAGAACATGTAATACCTCCCTGTACTGTAGGGGGCGCTACCAGACACCAATCAGTGCATGCACTTCAGTCATACAGGTAAAGAGTAGTACAGAACATGTAATACCTCCCTGTACTGTAGGGGGCGCTACCAGACACCAATCAGTGCATGCACTTCAGTCATACAGGTAAAGAGTAGTACAGAACATGTAATACCACCCTGTACTGTAGGGGGCGCTACCAGACAGCCAGTCAGTGCAGACACCTCAGACATACAGGTGTTCTACCAGCTATTGATACGTTTCACAGATCTGGACTGTCTGTACATTGTATGTTGAGTCTGGTTTCAAGTTACAATGGTCCAGAAAAGACCATTGTATGTTGAAACTATTGTATGTGGAGGCCATTATAAGTTGAGGGATCATTAAAAGCTGTTAGTTTGAGAAAACTAACTATGGCATCCACCTATCATCATGAATTACACATATCAAGAAACAGTGGCAGCGATGGGGGAGTAGAAAACTGTAACTCAATATTTCGAGATCTCTGACTTTCTCTCCTTTCTACAAGCTGGATCTCTGGTTTCCTAAAAAGCCTTCAACTGTTGTTGCAAAATGCAAGCAAGAAAGGTTCCGGAGGCACTCACCAGGAATGTGGCAAAATGTCTTACTTTATTTCACAATAAGCGTAACATCACAAGTGCTGGATGAAAAACTTGAATACCAACACGGGGTAACAGCCGTTCCACTCTGCTTTGTCAGATGAAACTCTGGAAGGGACGTGAAACAGCTGTTACCTTGTGTTGGTGTCCAAGTTTTTCATCCAGAATTTGTGAACCTTTCTCGCTTGCCACATTGTTGTGTCTACAAGGATAGATCATCTTTGGGATTGTATGCTTCATACGCCGCTGTACATAGCCTAATATTCCCCAGGTGCTAAATGGAATACGGGAACGAATGGCGACTGTGCCGACCGCTATACCTTTTTGTGCTGCATCTTCTTTTGTTGTATGGCCTAAAGATGGCTCAAGATGTTTAACAATAGAGTAAAATGTTATTGTGGTGATTCAGCCTATTAAATAAAAAAAATGTTAAAGGGGTACTCCGGTGGAATTTTTTTTTTTTTTTTTAATCAACTGATACCAGAACGTTAAACAGATTTGTAGATTACATCTGTTTAAACATCTTAATACTTCCAGTACTTATCACCAGCTGTATGCTCCAAAGGAAGTTCTTTTCTTTTTAAATTAATTTTCTGTCTGACCACAGTGCTCTCTGGCGACACCTCTGTCTGTCTCTGGAACGATCCAGAGCAGGACAAATCCCTATAGCAAACCTCTCCTGCTCTGGACAGTTCCTGATATGGACAGAGGTGTCAGCAGAGAGCACTGTGGTCTGACAGAAAGGAAAATCAAAAAGAAAAGAATTTCCTCTGTAGCATACAGCAGCTGATAAGTACTGGAAGGGTTAAGATTTTTAAATCGAAGTAATTTACAAATCTGTATAACTTTCTGGCACCATTTGATTTAAAAATATTGTTTTCCACTGGAGTACCCCTTTTAACTAGGCAGAGACATAGTCAACGGGTGACTCCTTCAGCTGGTGAAGAACAGGCCAGGATGGTGGAGCTTCCATGTTGGAAGGCGTGCTTAGAAAGACATAGTTAGCAGTATCTATTAGGAAGGTGTGACTTCATATGGAGTGGGTGTCATGTGGGTGGGGCTATGGATGATTTCATCCAAGTGGGTGGGGTTTCTAAGAAACATATTGAGGTTGATGGGCTTCCGCATTTAACAAAACAAGGGTTAATATTAGGTAAAGCTCCTTACCTGTGCTGCTGGATATGTTCACATCATTGCTGATATCTGGAACACCTCCCCCTTTAAGTGAAGCGACACACGTGTACGTCCCAAAGTCTGTAAATTTTAAATCAATGATATCCAGATTGGTGGTCCCCGGAGACACATCGGGGTCCGTCTGGGTTATGACCATTCTTTCAGAACTCCGTAAAGGACGGCCATTTTTGAACCAACTGAAGGTTAGCTCCTCCGATGGTACGGCTTCCACCTGGCAGGATATTTTCACCTCTCGGCCAATTTGGATGTTGTCGTCTTTGTGGTAGGGATCGGGAGTTATCCAGTAACGTCCTTTTTTTAAAGCTGAAATAAAAATAAAAAAAAAGAATTAGTATAATAATTTCTCTTGTTATGTCAAAAATTACACGATACATGCTGACATTGGCTGACAGGTTTCCCCAGAACAGTGTTTCCCAACCAGTGGGCCTTCTGCTGTGGCAAAACTACAACTCAAAGCAGCCTTCAGCTGTCTAGGTATGCTGGGAGTTGACACTTTTTGACCCTGTTGAGTGATGAGAGTTTGGTGAAGACCATGTTGGGTGATGAGTAGTGTTGAGCGGCATAGGCCATATTCGAATTCGCGAATATTCGCGAATATATGGACGAATATTCGTCATATATTCGCGAATATTCGCATATTCGTTGTATTCTCGTTTTATTTTCGCATATGCGAAAATTGACATATGTGAATATTAGCATATACAAAATTAGCATATGCGAATTTTCGCTTATGCGAATTTTCGCACGCCAGTCTCACACAGTAGTATTACAGTCTTCTTTACACCACACAAGCTGGAAGCAGAGAGGGGTGATCACTGTGATGTGTACTGTGAAAAAAAAACAAAAACAAAAAAAAAAAATGAATATCCGTAGTTACGAATATATAGCACTATATTCTCGAAATTCGTGAATTCGCGAATATGCGATATTCGCGAATAATATTCGAATTGCGAATATTCGTGAGCAACACTAGTGATGAGAACGCCCGGCCGGGTAACGTGTCAGGCCACCCGTATATGCATCACAACTTACATTCCCTGAGCTTGAAAAGTACAGGGGTAGGGACTCCTGTTAAAAATCTGGTGTCCCTGTTCCTGTGCATACTAAGCAGTCAGGCATACTGAGAATCCAACCAAAAGAATGAGGCAAAAGCATTGATGTACTATATAAATAGTGTTGAGCGGCATAGGCCATATTCGAATTCGCGATATTTTGTGAATATATGGACGAACATTCGTCATTACTTGCTAAATTCGCATATGTGAAAATTTACATAGGGGAAAATTCGCATACACAAAATTACATTCAAACAAAAATTCGCATATACGTAAATATATATATATGAATATTCGCATAAATGAATTTTCGTATATGTGAAAATTAGCATATGCAAATATAGCATAACCGAAATTCGTATAAACAGAAAATTACATTTGAAAACTTCGCATGTGCGAAAAATTGCGCGAAATTTATATAGAAGAACATTCGCATATAGGAAAATTTACATGTGAAAATTGTATACAGACAAATATTCGTATATACGAACATTTAGATAGGAGAAATTCGCACATAGGAATATTCGCATATGTAAAATTTTGCATATACAAAAAATAGCATAACCGAAAATCCGTATAAGCGAAAAACTTTACATAAGGCAAATGAGAAACTTCGCATGTGCGGAAAAGTGCATCACAAAATTCGCTTATGCATACATTTATATATGGAAAATTCGTATAAGGATATTCGCATAGGTGAAAATTAGCATATGCTAAAAATAGCATAACCGAAAATTTGTATATACGAAAATTTGCATATGCACATTTTCGTACATGCGAAAATTCGAATGCCAGTCTCACACAGTAGTATTAGGAAGCAGAGAGGGATGATCACTGTGATGTGTACTGTGCAAAAAAAAAGAATATTCGTAATTGTGAATATATAGTGCTATATTCGCTCATATTCGCAAATGCGCAAATATGCGATATTCGCGAATAAAATTTGAATTGCGAATATTCGCGAGCAACACTATAAACTGCTAAAAAAAATTAAAGGGAACACTTCAACAATAGTGTTGCTCGCGAATATTCGCGATGCGAATTTTATTCGCGAATATTGTTTTTTTTTTTTTTTGTTTTTTTTTTTAACCTAAATTTTTTTTTTCACAGTACACATCACAGTGATAATCCCTTTCTGCTTCCAGCTTGTGTGGTGTAAAGAAGGCTCTAATACTACTGTGTGAGACCGGTGTGCGACTTTTCGCATTTGCGAAAATTTGCATATGCGAATTTTCGTATATGTTAATTAAGGTATATGCTAATTTTCGCATATGTTAATTTTATATTCGCGAATTCGAATATGGCCTATGCCGCTCAACACTATTAAACAACACAATGTAACTCCAAGTCAATGACACTTCTGTGAAATCACACTGTCCACTCAGGAAGCAACACTGATTGACAATCAGTTTCACATGCTGTTGTGCAAATGGAACAGACAACTGGTGGAAATTATAGGCAATTAGCAAGACACCCCCAATAAAGGAGTGTTTCTGCAGGTAGTAACCACAGACCACTTCTCAGTTCCTAAGCTTCCTGGCTGATGTTTTGGTCACTTTTGAATGCTGGCGGTGCTTTCACTCTAGTGGTAGCATGAGACTGAGTCTACAACCCACACTGACTGACTCAGGTAGTGCAGATCATCCAGGATGGCACATCAATGCAAGCTGTGGCAAGAAGGTTTGCTGTGTCTGTCAGCGTAGTGTCCAGAGCATGGAGGCGCTACCAGGAGAAAGGCCAGTACATCAGGAGACATGGAAGAGGCCGTAGGAGGGCAAAAACCCAGCAACAGGACCGCTACCTCTGCCTTTGTGCAAGGAAGAGCAGGAGGTGCACTGCCAGAGCCCTGCAAAATTACCTCCAGAAGGCCACAAATGTGCATTTGTCCACTCAAACGGTCAGAAACAGACTCCATGAGGGTGGTATGAGGGCACGACATCCACAGGTGGGGGTTGTGCTTACAGACCAACGCCATGCAGGACGTTTGGCTTTGCCAGAGAACACCAAGATTGGCAAATTCACCACTGGCGCCCTGTGCTCTTCACAGATGAAAGCAGGTTCACACTGAGTACATGTGACAGATGTGACAGAGTCTGGAGATGCCATGGAGAACGTTCTGCTGCCTGCACCCTAATTCAGCGGTGGGTCAGTAATGGTGTGTGGTGGCATTTCTTTAGGGGGCCGCAGAGCCCTCCATGTGCTTGCCAGAGGTAGCCTGACTGCCATTAGGTACCGAGATGAGATCTTCAGACCCCTTGTGAGACCATATGCTGGTGCAGTTGGCCCTGGGTTCCTCCTAATGTAAGACAATGCTAGACCTCATGTGGCTGGAGTGTGTCAGCAGTTCCTGCAAGAGGAAGGCATTGATGCTATGGACTGGCCGCTCGTTTCCCAGACCTGAATCCGATTGAGCACATCTGGGACGTCTCACTCCATCCACTACAGACTGTCCAGGAGTTGGCGAAGGCTTTAGTCCAGCTCTGGGAGGAGACCAGCCGCCACCTCATCAGGGTCATGCCCAGGCGTTGTAGGGAGGTCATACGGGCACGTCAAGGCCACACACACTACTGAGCCTCATTGTGACTTGTTTTAAGGACATTACATAAAGTTGGATCAGCCTGTAGTGGGGTTTTCCACTGTGATTTTGAGTGTGACTCCATATCCAGACCTCCATGGGTTGATAAATGTGATTTCCATTGATAATTTTTGTGTGATTTTGTTGTCAGCGCATTCAACTATGTAAAGAGGAAAGTATTTCATACGATTAGTTCATTCATTCAGATCTAGGATGTGTTATCTTAGTGTTCCCTTTATTTTTTTGAGCAGTGTGCAATGTATGCCTTGAACAGGGACTCGTGTCTTTGACAGGAGTTCCTGCTCCTGTACAGTATCTCAAAGGTAAGTGTGGATCCTCTATGTACAGTCACGGGCCAGGTACAGAGCAAGTATAAGGCCAAATTTGAATTGACCAATGAATCCAAATTGAAACAACGGGTCACTTGCAAATCCTTCTTTCATCTCTAGTTGGGAGGTTTTGTACACCAAAAACATGGCGTAACACTAGCCTTACAGTGCCTTATATGACTCTAGAGTGATCGCAATAGATGCCTTCCAGAGTGGCAGCCGTAGATGTATTAAATTTAGAGCTGCAACAATTAATCAATAAAATTGATTAAATTCGATAACAGGATTCATTGTCAACTAATCCTGTTATCAAATAATCACCCGATTCATTGTCCGCGGTCAGTGACAGTCTCAGGCTGAGACTCTCAGCTCTACCCTCCGATCAGTGTTACCAGTTAAGAGGCTGCTGCTCCTCCTAACTGTCTCCTCCCCCACCGCCATTTTACCTGTATTTCCTCCACTCCGCCCATGAGGATCAGTGACCCTCTGTTTTCTGCCGCTGCCGCCTCCAGTGCCCCCGTACGGTAGGTTGAGGTTCCAATACAGCACACACTCACTGTGCTGCGGCCCTGGCGGCCGGTGATCCTCCCAGGGCCTCCGTCCGTTTGTGTCTGCAGTCTGCTCTGCACTGCTATACGCATAGGGGGTATGTGCAGAGAAGACTGCAGATAGAGCATTGTACCCTAATGTAAAGAACACAATAGGTCGTACCAGATGACAAACTCAAATTTGCTCATTTTATATGCAACCAAATGATACGGTGATTGAAAAAAAAATTATAATAATTCCAGTCGTCCCTTTCAAGACACAAACTTTATAATCATTTAAGAGAATGGCCCCGGAAAGCGCTGACCCAGCATGTTACTCGGTGTAATTACCGCTACGTTCATGCGGGAAGGAGACAAATAGCTGCAGTTCTGACTCTGGAAACCATCTCGGATTTTTAATAACCATTACCGAACGTACCGTATAGAGCGACTGTTTTTTTTTTTTTTTTTTTGTTGTTTTTTCTGCTGGGATGTAAAGAGTATTTTTAGATTCTGACCAGATAGACAAACAAGCACATTATCCTCCTGCATAATTTATTAATTTGAATGTTTCATAAGCAGATAGACACCGCCGCGTGATGAAAACTGCTTACTTTGGAAATACCACGCAGGCCGGAGCGCAACGTGCGACCAAAAGTCAATATCGTAAATGCTTGTTTTATTTGGCCTTAGAGAACTCAGCGGAATACTTAAAGCAGATGTCCAGTAGGGAGCTTAGAAATGATAAGCTACTGCCCTATGGGAAATGCTTACCTGCTAGGAATTTTTGCTCCATTAAGACTCAGCTACTGGATGATCAGCGATCTCGCATAGTGACTGTATCGACGGGGATTCGTAAGGTCTGTACGGGGGATATACATTATTCTCCTCCTTACGTACAAAGTTATATTATGATTAGAAAATCTAGACTTCTTTCTTGCTGAAGCAACCAGCAGCTCTTCCAAGGTTATGGGTTGTATTATGGCTTAAAGGAGAACTCCGGGATGTAACAACTTATCCCCTATCCTAAGGTTACCGGATAAGTGTCAGTCCCAGCGGTCGGACCCCCTGTGATCTCCCACATGGCACACCGGCATTCTGCATGAAAGGAGCCATTGCAACCAAAGCAAGAAGCTGCAGCTGACATGCCCCCTCCATGCAGCTCTATCGCATAGCCGGAGATAGCCAAGAACAAAGCTTCGGCTCTCCCATAGAGCTACATGGAGGGGACGTGTCGGCCGTGAGTTCGTGGTGTGGTCAAAATGGCTCCTTTCATGCAGAGAGCCAGTTTGCAGCACGGGAGATCGCAGGGGGTCTCAGTGGTTGGATCCCCTGTGATCTGACACTTATCCCCTATCTTTACGATAGGGGATTAGTTGAGTTGTTTCATTCCGGAGTTCTCCTTTAACTCGGTGGTTTCAAACTGTGGCCCTTCAGATGTTGCAAAACATCAACTCCCAGCATGCCCGGAAACCCCACAGATCAAAGCAGGGGTAAAAAAAAAAGAAAATGTAGGGAAAGGTGCAAAACGTAGGGAAACATTAGTCAATACCGTGGAAAAATACTTTTAGGACTTAAAAAAAAACTACACTCCTCTCTTAGTAAATCGGGACCATTGTGTGCACATCATGTTCCAAGTTCTATAGGGTTGGAGGGCCACAATACATGGTGGTGCCACCATGCCCTGTCCCAGTATCTGGGTAGCACGAAGAGTAGTTTTCTGGATACCAGCCTGAGATGCCATCCTCAGTGTAGACTCAAGAACAGACTGAAACACTGTGGCAATGCCCATATCTCTTGGCCAACCATCTAGGAGAGTTGACCATCTCTGCAAACAACATGTTTACTAGGTTGGTAAATTCGGTGCAATTCCAAGCTCCAAGGGATGGGTGACATATTTGTTTTCCAGTTGGGCCTATGCTCTGCCCTGTACTTTTCTAACCTACTATTGTAGAATATATTGTTTTCCTTAGCACCGTAGTTTCCCATATGAAAACATATCCAAGAATAGTATGAAAATATATTACTCCTCCAGATATGACAACTTTTCCATCACTGCATTTGATGGAATCATTTCTCGTGATGAGAGGAGATAGCGCCGGCCCTGATGGGAACACTGTAGTGGCTGCTGTCTACACCGGCACCGTGAGGAAAATGATCTAATAGTTTGCACTCATTTCTATTCCATTCTGGAAGAGAATTCATCATCTCCTCGCAGAGTCTTGTCTCAGCTTTTGTAATATGCACTGACCAGTCTCGGGTGAAATTGAGAACATGCTACAGTTTCCCCTCTCCCCGGTCTTCTCATATTCAGATGCATGTAACCAATGAAGTGTGACACTGTATTTCATCAACACATAACACGTGCACAGTACACCTCTATGGAAATACATTTATTTAGAAGCGGCGACTCAGGTGATAATACAAAATAAGTGTCAGAGCTATTCGCCAATATTTTAACCCTCATGGTGCATATTCTTTTAATTGATCACTTGTTTTACTTGGTATCCATAGGGCGACATAAATGGCACAACAGATAGCACTGCTGCTGCGTAGAACCTAGTCCAGGACATGACATGTGTCTGACCAGGTTACATTGTGTGTGGAGCCATTCTCTTATAAAGTATTTTCCTAGCAAGACATGGCTACATTTGTCAAACATGTTTTTCTGAACCAAACATAGAAGTATATCAGGTTCCATGTGTTGCAGCCAGGGGGAATTAGACAGATTGTGGTACATGACTCAGGGTGGTTAGATGTATCACTTTGTGATGCCAGGGCACCGTTAGCCTACACAGTCCAAGGATATGACAGCTTCTACTGGGCCAGGCGTGAAAAATGAATACACCGATGCCAAGTTACGGATAACTGACTCTTTACTGATGATCAAGGTAGCAGATCTTTTACAACACAGAAGTTTGAGCAGTGAGACGGGCAGAGTAGAACCTGGGGAGCCTATCGCCATGCTGGGAGTTGTAGTGGCCATTGTTTCGACCATCTGCATAGTCTTTAGCAAGCATGCTTGATAAAGACTGTGCAGATGGTCGAAACACTGCATCACCTCTTATGAGGCAATAAACCTTCATGTTTTTTCACTGAACTGGAGTTCTGTGGGATACATAATTTAATATATATATATATATATATATATATATATATATATATATATGTTTGCAATTGTATTTTTGCAATATATAATACCTTCTAATTCCCATTGCCGTCCTGCAACCTCCTTTGCTCCCAGTACGTCTTTCACATTTCTGAGCCCTTATCTCCCACTCTGCCCCCGCTATATGCCCCCTCCCATGTTGTCAGCTGGTGGCGGGGATCCACACCAGTCATAAAAATGGGGGTCCTGTGCTCCCCAAGTTAAATAGAGCAGTGATGGATCAGTCACACTGCTTCTCTATTCAAACTCGATGGGGGTATTGGAGATAGCAAAGCACTAGAGGTAAACAACAGAAAAGTGGGCAATAAGGTCATCACTAGGGTTGAGTGAGTTTTCCAAAAGTTCAGTTTGCGACAAACAAGCGCAAAAAGAGAACAAACTCTTTTGTCACAGTAAACATGGAATCCAGTGCTGATTTACTGTAACAACTGAGCAGCGCTAGTTAAAGGAGTATTCCAGTTAAAAACTATTTTTTTTTAAATCAACTGGTGCCAGAAAGTTAAACAGATTTGTAAATGACTTCTATTTAAAAATCTTAATCCTTCCAGAACTTATCAGCTGCTGTATGCTTCACAGGAAGTTCTTTTTTTTTTTTTTTTTTTTCAGTCTGACCACAGTGCTCTCTGCTGACACATCTGTCCATGTCAGGAACTGTCCAGAGCAGGAGCAAATTCACATAGCAAACCTCTCCTTCTCTGGACAGTTCCAGATATGGACAGAGGTGTCAGCAGAGAGCACTGTGGTCACACAGAAATTAAAAAAGAAAATAACTTCCTGTGGAGCATACAGCTGCTGATAAGTACTGGAAGGGTTAAGATTTTTAAATCAAAGTAATTTACAAATCTGTTTGACTTTAAATCAACTGGCACCAGTTGATTTAAAAAAAAAAAAAAATTCCACTGGAGTACCCCTCCTTGTGGTGGGGGGGAGAAGGGAGTGTACATCAAACAGCTATCTCTATGGCTATATAATGTATACAGTGAAGAGAGTGATACAGTGAAGAGAGTGGCCCGTCTCTGGTCCGGGCCTCTTCTTGTGTAGCCCCGCCTCTATCAATGACATCATGAGGAGGCCCTTCCTTGCTGGGTTGAGCTGTACTTGTGGCTGTCCGCTGCAGGCACAGCTCAGCCCCGATATTGCCTGGTTTGTGTGAGCTGAATCTGGCAATGTTCGAAAGTTCAGTAACCCCCCTAAGTTCTGCCTGCTCAACTCTAGTCCTTATTCTTTTTTTCCGGACCTTAGATAGCATAAAAATCTGCTACTTTTTCTATGGTTTTTCTCTTCTACGCCTCCGTTCCAGTCTTCACTGCAGGTCTTACATTCCATTCCTGGATCAACCATAATGATGTCAATGGACATCCACCTTCACAGAGACTACTACACATAAGATGATTCATTCCTTTGTATTTGCTTTGAATAACCCATAGTCCTCAGGGAATAATTCAGATTAAAGACCAGAAGAAATTGAAGGCTGCAACATTTAACCTTCATCAGCATTTCCATTTCCATCAAAATAACCCTCATATATTTTAATGGTGACCTGAAATTCTAGCAAATTGCAAATGAGAGCCGACGTGGTGTTGACACGAATCATATATATACAACTTAATAGCAAGGACGACACATGGCTTGTGAACATCATTGTAATTAAAGCTTTTAAGCTGCAATGACACGAACATGTGTTCCCGCCAGATAAATGCGCCTAGCATGATGTATGGTCAGTCCATTCTATTGAATTCATTTATTCCATGTACATGAAACACTCGGGGCGGCCCATATCTTCAAAGGCGCAGGAGACATCAATATTACAGAGAAGCTCAAAGGGGTGGTGTAACCAAAAGATATGGGGTCCGCTGACTTAAAGGGGTACTCCAGAGTAATTTTTTTTTTTAAATGAATTGGTGCCAGAAAGTTAAACATATTTGTAAATTACTTCTATTTAAAAAACCTTTACCCTTCCAGTACTTATTAGCAGCTGTATGCTACAGAGGAAATTCTTTTCTTTTTGAATTTATTTTTTGTCTTGTCCACAGTGCTCTCTGCTGACACCTCTGTCCGTGTGAGGAACTGTCCAGAGCAGCATAGGTTTGCAAAGGAGATTTTCTCCTGCTCTGGACAGTTCCTGATATGGGCATAAAGTGTCAGCAGAGAGCACTGTGGACAAGACAAAAAAGAAATTGAAAAAGAAAAGAATTTCCTCTGTAGCATACAGCTGCTATTAAGTACTGGAAGGATAAATATTTTTTTTATAGATGCAATTTACAAATCTGTTTGACTTTCTGGTACCAGTTGATTAGAAAAAAAATGTTTTCCACTGGAGTACACCTTTAAAGGGGTGTTCTGGCCAAAGACATCTTATCCCCTATCTAAAGGATAAGGGATAAGATGTCTGATCGCAGGGGGTCCCAGCCGATCTCTGTGCAGCACCCGCATTCTTTGCAGGGTTGCTGCTCCAGTTTCGGAAACCTTGGTGTTTCAGGGTCTGGAGATGTCATGCCACGCCCCATCGTGATGTCACTGGGAGGGGGTGTGATGGCCGTCATGCTCCCTTCCATAGACACGAATGGTGGGGGCGTGGCCTGACTGAACTAATTAAGAAGTCTGGCAGCTTAGTAAATGAGGCCCAATATTTCATTGCAGAAATTGCATTAGGTGACCGGTGATCTGACATCTTATCCCCTATCCTTTGGATAGGGGATAAGATGTCTAGGGGCGGACCTTTAAGTTTTCTAGTGTAAGGACTTCTTATAAAAAGAATTTCCAAGAGGTAAAAGCATAAAATAATATTTTCTCCAATTTGTTTTCCTACAAATCAGCAAAAAAAAAAAAAGAAAAAAAATACTATTTACGCTTATTATTTTTTATTTATCTTAACAAACAGGTGGTGGCTATCTTCAAGAAGTAAAGACAAATTCTCCGATAAGTAGATCTCTGCCTTTGAGACATTTAGCCATAGACACCATGTTGGTACATTACATAGTGACAAGTGCTCATTTGCCATTCTGCATTATAAACTTTTAGGATTAATGAGGCATAAGCTTCTGCTGAGTACCTTATGGCCTTCAATGCTGGATCACCAGATGGTAACAATTCCCCCGGAGTGTCCTTTTGTTGTTATTAAAAACTGGCAAGTTTGAAAATCAGCGATATCAGGAAAAAAAATATATAAAGCATCACATGAAGCATTTTCTGCTCTTTTTGGGAAAAATAAAGTTTGCTTTATCTTAGGGTACGTTCCCACCTGGCGTATACGCAGTGTATTTCATGCTGCGTAAAATCTGCAGCAACACCGGGAAATACACTGCTTATCCCTCGCTCACCATACACACAAGGCTTTTCGGCGGCAGCCCTATGTGTGCAGTGAGTTTTGAAGGCCGGCCGTGTGCCAGCATGATTGTGATGCGCGGCTCCGCCTCTAAAACTCACTACTAGTGTTGCTCGCGAATATTCACAATGCAAATTTTATTCGCGAATATCGCATATTCGCGAATATAGCACTATATATTCGTAATTACGAATGTTCGTTTTTTTTATTTATTTTTTTCACAGTACACATCACAGTGATCACCCCTCTCTGCTTCCAGCTTGTGTGGTGTAAAGAAGGCTCTAATACTACTGTGTGAGACTGTTGTGCGAATTTTCGCACATACGAAAATTTGCATATGCTAATAAATTTTTGCATATGTTAATTTTTGTATATGCTTATTTTCGCATACGCGAATTTTCACATATGCGAAAATAAAACGAGAATATTACGAATATGTGAATATTCGCGAATATATGACGAATATTCGTCCATATATTCGCGAATATTCGCGAATTCGAATATGGCCTATGCCGCTTAACACTAGACATCCGGTGCACAGAGCACAATTTGCTCCATGCCGGATGACTGGTGATGCGGGGGAAAAGGCTTGTGACGTCACGGTCACGCCCCACTCGTGGCATCAGGGCCATGCTCCCTCAATGTAAGTCTATGGGAGGCACGCCCCCTCCCATAGACTTGCATTGAGGGGGCGTGGCTGTGAATTCACCAGCAGGTTGCGGCCGTGACATCACGAGCCTCCGGTGCTAAACCTGACACAAGGGGTCCGACCGCTGGGACCCCACACGATCTCCTGTACGGGGCCTCGTCAATTCGCAAGAAGGGCTGACATGCCCCCTCCATGTATCTCTATGGGTGCGTGTCATGCAGGGACGGACACACTCCCTTTCTGCGGACTACTGAGGAGGCCCCTACAGGAGATTGCGGGGGTACTACCACTGGATATCCTTTGGATAGGGAGTAACTTATTTTCCACTACAGTACTCCTTTAACAGTAATCGTAATATTGCTGCAATGACTTGAATGGGGTGAAGATGCAAAATGGAACTCAGTCAGAAATAGTGCTATTCCTTGACTAAACCAACCATGTAATTCAACTCGCACGCCATCCTTTTAAAAAAGTGTGGGGTTTTGACAAGTTAATTATTTTTCTTCATAAAGAACTATATTGTTTACTAGACATAGAGTCGTGAACTGAACCTGAAGAACTTGAGTTCGGTCAGAACTTTACTGACATTTCAGTTAGGCTAGAACCTAAACTTCAGGTGGTTTAGCAGTACCTGCTAAAATAACATCAGTCATATGGCAGAAAGGAGAAGGAGCAAGGATCACATAACCTCAGGGAATCCCATAATGCCTTTCAAACAGCTCTCCCAGCAAACCAGGAGGAAGTATAGGGATGCTGTAAAAACCTAAGCTTCAGCAGCCATTTTAGAGATAGCAGGTGTTAGATGAAGATCTCTGTGAGGGACATTGAGCAGTGACCAACACAGATAGGAGTAGGACCATAGTAATTGTAGTGTAGCAGCAGGTTAAGTGTCATAGTTTTTTTTTTTTTTACGCTAATTGTAATAAATCGTCACAAAGGGTTTTGTGTCACATTTATAAACATTATATGATGTCAATCCTGTTGTTATGCCCCAAAACAAGAATCATTTTTTACAGGTAGTAAAACTCCATTGCTTCTTCACTTTCCAGGTGCAAAACCTGTTGCTACTCTCAAAAAGGGATCATTTTTGGACCACTTGAAAAAAGCCATTGCTTCTTCTGATTTTTGGACAATGATTTTAAAACCATAAAATATCTAATGTGCAGTGTTTTTAGTCACCACCAGGGATCATCTATTTACCCATAGTAACTTTGAAATTTACTTTGAAATGAACTTTTCCTTAAAAACAGCTCAGAAGTCCATAGATACACTCCTTTGTGACCTAACAGTGTTAATCAGGGCTTTAAAGGAGTACTCCAGTGGAAAACAATTATTTTCATATCAACTGGCTCCAGAAAGTTAAACAGATTTGTAAATTATGTCTATTTAAAAATCTTAATTCTTCTAGTACTTATCAGCTGCTGTATGCTCCAGAGGAAGTTGAGTAGTTATTTTCTCTCTGACCACAGTGCTCTCTGCTGCCACCTCTGTCCATGTCAGGAACTGTCCAGAGCAGGAGAGGTTTGCTATGGGGATTTGCATCTACTCTGGACAGTTCCTGACATGGACAGAGGTGGCAGCAGAGAGCACTGAGGTCAGATAGAAAAAAACAACTCAACTTCTTCTAGAGCATGCAGCAGCTGCTAAGTATTGGAAGGATTAAGATTTTTTTAATAGAAGTAATTTTCAAATCTGTTTAACTTTCTGGAACCAGTGGATTTAAAAAAAATAATATGTTTTCTACCAGAGTACCCCTTTAAGGGCTCTTTTGAGCTATTGGTGGAGTACAGGTCCATATAGGACCAGTTCGGTCCGAATCAGAGTTTGGCAGAACTAAACCTTTTCTCTTTATTTCATTTCATGACGAGGAAAGTTTAGATTAAGGTCTCAACAAGGGGATATGAGGTAGAAAGTGGGCAGGACTTCACTGAAAGGGGCTTGAACACTCTGCCAAAAAATGTGACCAATTTTTTGCTTAAACAGTTAATTTGTTTAAATAGTGACTCAAATTTTGATGTCCTTCCTATAGGTAGAAACCCCTTTAGAGTATTTCCCATGAACACCCTATAGGACACATGATTGACAGCTCCAGCCAATAAGAAAGCATCTGGGGGAACAGTCAACCTTTAAAGTCATATCCTTTAAACACATGATAATAATTAGGTTGCCGACGTATATTCCTCCTCCATATACACAAACATTTTAATATCAAGTAATTATTTTCCAGTTATGAGAACTGATGCATTCACATTTTCAATTTAAATGCAAATATTTTTAATGGTTCGCTCACAGTTTTCTGTGTTTTTGTCTGAGGAAGAAATAAATAAGGGAACTTTTTAGTTTTGAATATATATGCAGGAGACAAATGTCAGTTTTCACAGTGAATGAACAAATTGACTTCTGTTTGCTGTCTAGCCGGCCTCGCTGCGTGGAGATTTATTCCAAATTCATTCCACTTATTTATATTAGAACAATAGGTCCCTGTATATACAGAGTAACAATTTCCTCCTCCTCTGGTCACACCAATGGTCACAAACCCCGGGGCTATCGTAGGAGAACTAGGACACCTAGTCAGAATGTAGTTCATAAAACTTAATACAGAGGGCATCAGGCAACCCACAATTTTTGATAATCCTGCTATCATCAAATCCTGTTTAAGGGGTATTCCAGGGCCCCCCAAAAAAACCTATATTACTGGACCCCCAGTCCCCCTCAGGTCCAACTGCAGTTCCCGTTGAAGTTCCTGCCAGTCCCTTCCAGTTAGAGAGATACCAAAATAACACTCTCATGGCATTTGCTGCATGAAAAATGTTTAATTTAGACATGTGGGAGCTTTTTTGGCCCATATACACTATGCCAAACAGACACTGTAAGTGCAGCATGAATAGACCCTAGGGGATAGTTATCGACAAGGTTGTACCAGTGTTTAGACCAAACTGCTAATAGTTACCCGACGATCTTTACCATCATTCACCGGACCGCAAGAAATTTACCAGAGCACGCTTCCGGGGTTGTACGCATCCCGCCTGCCAGCGGACGTCTCCCCGGCGAAAACCTTTTTTCCGGAAACCAGGCTCCAGGACATTGCTGGTAAGAGGCACAGTGTGCCAAATCCCCAAATCAACTCAAAACTTTCCCTGTGCCGCTGGGGTATAGTGGTCTACATTTAAGGGGCCTCCAGCGCTGCAGAACGCAGCCTCATGCACCCACAGGATTACAATTAAGAGACTATCTATATCCCACTCACCAATCTCTATTCCTGTGCCGCCAGAGTAGAGTGGGATACACACAAGGAAACCCCAGCGCCGCAGAGCGCATTGATTTTAACCCCTTACCAGATATGAGTATCCTGAACAGATACGAGCTATATAGAGACATTGCTACTCAGACTATTTGTAATCAACCATACAAGGAACGATCTCCGTGCATACATCTATAAGCGCTACAGATTATTTGCCACACTGGGATATCAGCACTTTTTTACCCTGTATATGTTATGTCTATTTTATTTTATTTCATTGTATGAATATTTTATACATTCACTACCTTGTTTATCGTGGTGAGTCCGATGTAAGGGCCATACAAAGGACACCACAAGCACTATCATTGTAATAATAAATTGTTTTAAATTAATTCACTGGATCTACATCATTTTTTACATATATTTTATATACACCCATTTATTGGTAACAATCAAGCCCAGACTTGAGGAAAGTGTACCCCCACTTCATACAGTTACCTGAATTTGCCTTTTCATGCCGATTTTGTGCTGCACCGCTCTCTAGGTTTGACTCACTGCTTTTATCCTGACTTCATTTTGTCTCTGATTTAGTACTTCACTGCCCTCATGTTTTTGACTCTCTGGATTGTCCTTGTTTATCTTGATCTGCTTTTTTTGGTTCTGTATTTCCTCATGTGGCTTTGACCTGGACTTTCTGACCCTTCATGACACCCCTGCACTTGTCCATTGTAGGGACCATAGTCCATTGTAGGAACCGTAGTCCATTGTAGGGACTGTAGCCCAGTTTGGTCCACCATTTAGGGTGGATCATTCAATTAGGCAGGGAAAGTGGTTGGGGCAAGATCCAGGTCTGCACTGCTTCCTACTGTGAACCTGACAAATTTGTAACTTTTTTCAATTTTTTGTGCCGTCTTGACACTTTTAAAAGAGTGATCATAGCTAAGCAATAGGGAGGCATGGCCTCCCACTTCCCAGTGCATTAAGTGGCACATTAAGCTTTGACCATCCCACTATATGTGTCATCCCACAATCCCTATTTTCTCACCAGTGATATAAGCCCTTTCTTATCTTCCCTTCCAGCAAGTTTTCAAAGGTAACAAAGGCCTGGAAAGGGCCAAAATGGATTATCTCAATAATGGAGGACCCAACTTCAGAGAAAATCAGGACCCAACCTCATAAACGAGCAGGAGCCAACCTTATAGACGAGCAGGTCTCAACTTCAGAGATGAGCAGGACCCAACCTCATAGACGAGCAGGACCCAACCTCACAGATGAGCAGGACCCAACCTCATAGACGAGCAGGACCCAACCTCACAGATGAGCAGGACCCAACCTCATAGACGAGCAGGACCCAACTTCAAAGACAAACAGGATCCAACCTCATAGACGAACAGGACCCCACTTCAGAGACGAGCACGACCCAACCTCATAGATGAGCAGGACCCAACTTCCGAGACGAGCAAGTCCCAACTTCATAAACGAGCAGGACCAACCTTCAGGGATGAGCAGAAATGAGGGCCTGTTCAGCCAATCACCGGCTGAAATAGGACCCCATCTTAGGCTGTGATTGGTTGAGCGGGCTTTCACATAAGCTCTGAAGTGATCCCACCGGTTGGACACTTTTCTCATATCCTGTGGGATTTCTAGTCTGGACAGCTATCTGAAACATTTCTACAGCTTAAATGGTCGTGCAGATGTGGGAATTTCTAGTATACAACCGAATCCAAGAACACAGGATTTAGTCAACTTTATCTTCCAAGAAATAGAAAACACCCCGACTCCCACCCCCACATTCACCAGAGAATTTGGGTTTCTGACAGCCTTTGACTAATGTATGGATATCGATTCAACGTTACGAACAAAGACGATCTTTCATCTTCATTGGGATGAATTATGTATTTCTGTGATTTCTACATTTCTCTGTAATGTTATATATTTATTTCATACCATGCAGATTCCGCAGCCACATTGTTAGTATTCATACAATTTAGACATCATTACAATGTGAATGTGATACGGTAGCGGGCCGCCATGCATATATAAATCCTGGGAGAGCAGCGGCAGTGACCTACAGTTCTCGCTGAATAACGCGCAGAGTAAATCAGCTTTGTTTATCCCCAGTCATTCTCTCTCACACTTTATTTTCCAGCTGCCTTAATGATCCTCACAGTCCGCACTTTGCTTCTTCTTCCTTTTGTAATTTCTCATTCTCACACATCTGTCACTGACGGACTACTCTAGAAAATTCATCCGTGATTGTTTCCAGTCTATTCTGCATTTTTCTCCTCTCATCCACATGCTGGAGGACTCTGATAGAAGTGATGGATGGGTCTATCACAATGTTTGAAGTAGAATCACTTGGGGGGGGGGGGGGGGGGGCTTTAACTGAAAGTAAACAAACTTTAGAAACAAATATTTCTTTACTAGGTGGTCCTCCCATGTTATGGCACTCCATCTGGTATGGCATGGTATTGCAAGTGGAAACTATGGTCTTATTGAGAAATGTTATGATAACTTCAGAATAAAAAGCAAAGTTATAGAAACACAATTATGGCTGCTTAATTTATTTTCTATCTTTTTTGTATTTCTTAAAATTTTGGGGGATTTCTTTGGATTTTTTGGAGAATCGTCTGCTGCGGATATTTGCTGTTCTTCTATCTATCTCATTTCTAAATATCTATCTCATATCTGTCTATATTATACCTATGTTTTTCAAACTTTATACCTATAAGGGATAAATGGGGGACAAAATTCTAGAAGATCCATCCCTGCACTTCCTGATCCTTGGTTTTAGGGAGATGAAAAATCATTCAGTTTGTATCTTTTGCCAGGCAGCAAAAAAGACAAAAAAAATTTAAAATTAAAAATCCAGTCTGATATAGATATTTTCTGTATTTATGTATTATTTATATATTATTATTGTTGTTATTTTTTTTTTTACCAATGACAAAATTCTACAAAAAGTTAATTTATCGGCACGCACAAATTGTTTCTCAGGATTGGATCTTTCGAGCTCTGAGTCAAATTTTTATACTCAAACACATTTCTAATTTCCATAAAGATGCAGCAAAATGTTGATTTTTCGCATGGTTTATTTTGCTCAAATTTTCTCCGAACACCTTGCGGTGTATAATGAGATGCGAATGATCGCTGTATACAGAGCGGCACGTGCGGTTTTCGTATTTACCGTGTGTTGGTTTGTACCTCTGTAAATATTCGGGAATGCAAACACATTGTCATTGGGATTTGCTGCATTAGCCTAAAGTAATCCTGTGAAAATCATCCGTTTAAGAATACACAGGAGTATTCTCTGTATATGTTATCATCTTCAGTGGAGATTCGGGAAGATACATAATCTCTGCCACTGTTAGTCATAGCTTGTATGCATTGTTAAAGGGGTACTACACTGGCCAGCGTTTGGAACATTTAGTTCCGAACAGTGTATGTGGGCTGTGGGGGTTGGCCATGCCCCCTCAATGCAAGTCTATGGGAGGGGGCGTGGCGACCGCCACGCCCCCTCCCATAGACTTGCATTGAGGGGACGTGGGCTGACGTCACAAGGCCGACCCACGCAGCGCGCAGACAGCGTTTGGAACTAAAAGTTCCAAACGCTGGCCAGTGGAGTACCCCTTTAAGCAAGCCTGGGACATGGATATGAAAGGGGCAGAGGGGAAGTCCCACATATAAAGGCACTAGCATTGTTCCGAAAACAGCACCACGCCACCCCATTGGTTGTTTCTGGTACTGCAGCTTAGATTTACAAAAGTGAATAGTGTCAGCTGCAATACCTGACAACCAGTGGACCGATGTGATGCTGTTTTTGGAGGAGAAAAGAAATGTGTATTTTTTTATTTATTTTTTTATTTCATACAACACCTTTAAAAATGACATATGGTAGCTGTGTGGGAGTGGGGGGGGGGGTGAGGCTTTAAGTTGCTATAGGGTATATGGATCTCATAGGGTGGAGCTGTCTTGCTCCTGTTTGGGAACACCATCTAAGAACCAGATAGTGTTGAGCGGCATAGGCCATATTCGAATTCGCGAATATTCGCAAATATATGGACGAATATTCGTCATATATTCGCAAATATTCGCATATTATCGTTTTATTTTCGCTTATGCGAAAATTAACATATGCGAAAATTAGCATATGCTAAATTAGCATAAGGGAAATTCGCATATGCGAAAATTAGCATACACAAAGTTTCGCATATGCGAAAATTCGCACACCAGTCTCACACAGTAGTATTAGAGCCTTCTTTACACCACACAAGCTGGAAGCAGAGAGGGATGAGCACTGTGATGTGTACTGTGAAAAAAATAATTACGAATATTCGTAATTACGAATATGTAGTGCTATATTCGCGAATATTCGCAAATTCGTGAATAAAATTCGCATTGCGAATATTCGCGAGCAACACTAGAACCAGATCATAGAGCTGTTACCAAATTTGCATTCCGTCCCAGAGGCTTCCACTTATTCCTATGAAGCCAATGTTTTGAAATGATTGCATTAAAGTTCTTAAAGTATTGTCTCAAAGACATCCACTGCCAATATGCCTTATTACGGTATATGGTTCTTGGTTCTCTTGGATGGGGCCTCCCTGCACCTGCTAAGGACCACCTTCTAAGAGCCAGACCGAAGAGCTGCTCGGTGTGATCAGGAGCTGTTTTGTTGAACTGAAGGTATTCTAATATTTTATGAAGACAACCCTTCCCCCCATCCATATGCCCTATTAGGGTTTCTGGATCTTGTAGGGTGGGGCACCCCTGCTCCTGCTCTGGACTGCCCTCAAAGAGCAAGAGCCAAGTAAGTGCTACTCTGTGATCAACCATTGCCATGTTTATTTATTAACATTGCATTGCCTATGGAAGGTCTGAGCAGGTCCACACCACCCATAATAAAAGGTAATATGCCCAACCACGGCCTCTATGGGGATGCCTATATAGCACATACAGCATTGACCATTACGTAATCATGTTTACCCAATCCATCCACATCAGAGGAACAAAGAGTGTGAATGTTCTTACCTCTTACTATAATACTTGTGGACTTTTTTGCAGGATTGCCAACATTGTTATTGGCAACACAGCTGTAGGTCCCGGCATCTTCAGAGGTGATAGATGGTATGGTTAATGTCCCACTATTTAGAACAGACTTTTCGGGAAGATTTCCAACAGATCTAACCCAAGTCAATGTTGGTGTTGGTTCTCCACCCGTTGTGACGCACACTAACGTTATCGTTTCTCCTGGATTGACAACAATGGGATCTTCCACCAGAAGTTTAATAGACGGAGATGCTGAAAGTAGAAAGAGAGAGAAGAGATTGAGGTAAAATATGAAAATTAGGAATACACTTCATGTACATTTCAGATACATTCAGAAATACAATGCAACTTCTCTAAAAGACCATTGCTTTTAGAAGATCACTGTAACATCTGGCTCTGGCCGTACACAAAGAGTTAATTGCCTCTAGTTGGGCTGGAGCTGCTGGGAGCTCACCTGTGTCGTCTGGGTGTGGTTCTCAGCTCTGCTACCTATCAGGAAGGTGTCTCCCTGATCACCTTCCTATATAAGCTAGGAGTAGTGATCAGCCTAGCGTCTGTGAAAGGTTATAATTTAGCTGACACCTCCTGCTTACTGGATACCTGCTTGTATATTGATATTTGGCTTTTCCCTTGACTCTTCTCTTGCTCTGCGTTCCTGTACTCCGCTATCTCCTGGTACCGACCTCGGCTAGACTGACATTGATTTGACCGTGTGTCTCTGGTAGTTTTGTGTGCCTCCAGCTGTTCCCTGACTCCATCTGTTTTGTATTTTATTATTTTGACAACGCTGTCCCAGAACTTATCAGGGAGGGTTTGTCATTGTGGTTGTCGATCCGTCACTTAGGGCAGATAGGCAATAGGTAGGGACAGCGGCTGTGGGTGAGTTAGGGCTTCACTGTTCCCTGCCCATATGTGACAATCACTCTGCATCTAGACCAGATATTTTTTCTACACAATTTCTTGTTTTGTGTATATTGGTTCTCTGACAATGATAGTTTAGTTTCAGAATGTATGTGGCAATGAACAGTTTCTAAGCTAAACTTTATGGTGGTGTTGAGCGAATGTAGTGGTGGATATTGTACTCTCTAGACTTTTTTTCGTAATTACATGCAATATTATGGCAATGCCACAATACTTCTTTTTCAATGGTTCTATTTAAAAAATATACTTTGTGAAAATTTGGTCAAGTCTCCTGTTGACTTCTAGATAGAGAAACAGAGGCGCAATGTATCACCAGTAGTGTTGAGCGGCATAGGCCATATTCGAATTCGCGATATTTTGCAAATATATGGACGAATATTCGTCATATATTCGCTACATACGCATGTGCGTAATACCTGCATGTATTTTCGCATATGTGAAAATTTACATAAATGAAAACGCGCATCAAAAAATTTGCACATAGAAAAATTTGTATATGTGAAAAAATTCATAGCAGAAAATTCGCATATCAGAAAATTCACATGTGAAAATACGTATATACGAAAAAAAATTCATAACAAAAAATTGCATACAAGAAAATTAGCATATGCGAAAATTTACACAGAATAAAATTCGCATGTAGGAAGTAACTTATGGGAAAATTCGCATATGCAAAACTTTTCATAGGAGAAAATTCGCATATAAGGAAATTGTGTTAACGTTTGTACATGCGAAAAACGATTATTCGTAATTGCGAATATATAGTGCTATATTCGCAAATATTCATGAATTCGCGAATGTGCGATATTCACGAATAAAATTCGAATTGCGAATATTCGCGAGCAACACTAATCACCAGTAATCTAGTGAGGGGGGATGGGAGTGGGCAGTCACTTTCCAACTCAGGTTGTGTACCTGCATACACAACAATGGACAGCACTTGTATAGGAAACAGATATCCCGTCTGCAACCTTCCTGATATAAACTTGGAGAATAGGACAAGGCTTCAAAGGGAGTTCAGGAATTCACAGGCGCTTATCAGGATAGAAACAACGGAGGTACAAGGACATTGGAGTGAACGCTTTATTATCCAAGATGCAACGCGTTTCGCTGCGCATGCGCAGCGAAACGCGTTGCATCTTGGGTAATAAAGC